>NC_134876.1:65326808-65374308 GCF_041734735.1 Babylonia areolata
AAAGAGAGATGATAAGAGGGAGAGAGAGAGAATGTGCGTGTGCGTGCGTGCGTGCGTGTGTGTGTGTGTGAGCGAGAGAGAGAGAGAGAGACGCCGTGTCAAACACGGTTACTTATCCACGAAGAAAGGGTGGATGGGCGTCTATCGTCAGTGCTTATACAAGTGACGACACTTAAAATATGGGGGTATGCGAGGTCGGAAAAATAGCTGACGGTGATTTTTATCAACATCTTCTGACGGTGATTTTGACAACAGTTTGCCCGCGTACAATACTTATTACCTTCAAGGATACAGTGCCGAATATCCGTTTCACTTGTTAGTTTCTGAGATACAATGTACGTTTCAAGTATAGTCTGTAGGATGCTATTACTGTCTTTCCTTTTTCTTTCTTTCTTTCTTTTTTCTTCTTTTTTTAAATTTTAAGAATATGACAGAATATACCATTAACATCATGAGTAATGACACCATCAACATGCGTGGCCAAAGACTATACAATGATCTGTATTTCCATTACACTCTTGATACCTTGGTTGTTATTTTACATTTTGCCTACTGGGTCTACATAGTCGCAGGTGTGCTGACGTGAGAAGTTGTGTCGGTTCTCACCAAAAGTGTCGTCCTTTGCAAAAATCTCGACATACCTCAGTAAGTTTTCTTTTTTAATTTTAAGAGAAGGTAGGGTAGCCATGGCTTGCTGTGTCAGATATTCGTAACAGCAAAACGCCGTATACTTTTCCACTGAATTCGATGCATAGATAAATGTTTTACACCACACGCGAGCGTACACACACACGCACATATCCGCGCCTGCTTTTTCCCCATTTGACTAAAACATTTTCTGCGTTATCATAACCAGTATTATATTATAACCAATCCAAAAAAAAAAAGACCTGACTAATGAGAATATATAAAAACAATAAACATAAAAATGGAAATAGGACGCTGAAATATTATAGCAGGAAATCTTTTCTTTTTTTAACCGCTTACACACCTCCGCTTTTTGTCCAGCTGTTAAAAGAGTGAAACCAAGGAAACTGGTTTTCCCGCTTGTGAGGAAATAGACGTAATTCCGATGTCGACTGGCGGCGACTCCTATGAGCGGACCTGCACCTGATACGTTGACATGGGATCGGGCGATCGAAACAGTACATATGCGTCCGCGCTATTCAGACTTGGGCAATACAAGACACTCCACTGTAATCAAATTCTAGCCTGGATAGCCGGGACAGCAGTTGCCTCTTCTTGCTGTTCTGATGGTCATAGTCAGACACGACTGAATGCCATACATACATACATTCAGTCTACAACCACCACTACCGACCAACGCAATGAGCAAACTAAGGTCTACAACAGGCAAAATTCCTCGATACTAAGACTGCAGCTTTCAACAAACTTATTCGCAACACTATGGCCGCTGAACTCAACTCCACTTGAAGACGTCCACCACCAATACAAGCACCGTGAAGCGCTGTACAACGTTACCAATACGGCGCAAGCCATTACATCGTTTCTTAACCCGTCATCTTCAACCACCTGTCTTTTTGCTGGGGTATCAGTCAACTAATATGAACGTCGATATGAATATGGCACAATAACAACAACCCATCGGAATAGACATATCAAAGAATGAGAATAACTATCCAGTCAACTGGTGTAAGACTTTACCGACAAACGCACGGACGGACAAGCAAGCGGCCCGTGCGCACACACACACACACACACGAGCGCACACACACACACACACACACACACACACACACACACACACCAACTGAATAAATGAGAGCTTGACCATGGATCTAATGTGGAGGACTCTGAAGGCTGAAAAGAAGGGACGAAGGGAGAGATGGAGGAGGTTGGTGGGAGGGGGGAGGGAGGCTGACAATGAGACGTACCGACGGACAGACTGATAAACAATATCGCATGCACATTTGTGTGTGAGAGACAGACAGACAGAAGGACAGACAGAGGGGCAGACAGTGATAGAAAGACATGAAGAGACAGATAAAAAGACAGAGAGAGGGGGGGGGTGGAGGGGGAGTGCACAATCGCCCTCTCCTACCCCTTTTCACCGAACGTGACACCTGTTTGCGTGGCGACTTTCAACAGTAAAGCGATCGAAGAACCCAGTGTGTGCAAGTGTGCGTGTGTGTCAGTGTGTGTGAGTGTGTTTGTGTGTCTATGTGTGAGTGTGTGTTTGTGTGTCAGTATGTGTGTGTGTCAGTGTTTGTGTAATACACACACACTGACAAAACACACACACACACACACACACACACACACCAAAACACACACACACACACACACACACACACACACACACACACCCCAAAACACACACAAACAAACACACGGCACGCACAAAGCACGTAACCACTCACGCTCAATCCGACACACGTACTGCTTTCTTCATTCCAATATCTTAATACCTGTAATACTTCACGATACATGCATTCGGTCGCCACAACAACAACAACAGTATATAGTTTAACCATTGATTCTCACCTGAGCTGACAGTCACACTGATCGCAGGTGCCTTGCAGCCACACCGGTCTGCCATGTAGAACCAGCACCAACAGAGCCGACAACATCTGGTACACATCCATGGTCTGTCGTCCAATAAGGCCTTGCGTATAATCCCAGGAAAATTCTGAACCCGATATGTATGTATATTGATACTGCTAGAGTTCTTCACACGAATATTATGTCTGACAGGGGAACAACTCCATATTGAAGAATGTCCAACGTCCACTGCAAATCACATACATTTCCAAACGTTTCATTTTTTTGTTGTTGAAAACACGGTAGGGAATTTCTATTTGCAAGTACTTAAACAGAAGAAGTGGCTTTATTACGGAACGTCAATCATTTTCAGCAGAACTTCTCTCAAAAACCCGAAGGCTGCGCATGAAAGTTTGGGAATGATTTCACATTGCTGTAGTAAACAAACTAAAACGTCCCACGAAAAGAAACTTGGCACAAAGTAGATGTACACACACCAAACAATATTTATGCCTACCTATTTCATACACGGCGGAATGAATATGATTATTATAAACTTCAATGCTAAAAATCGTTGAAAATCCCAGAAAAACTCTCCGATGTCAACAGCACACAAGGCGAAAAGTAAACACACAAACAGGTCTTTTGCTGAACGTGGATCACACACTCGACAGACACACGTCTGCTTTCCCAATGTCAACACACTGTGACTGGCGGTGTGACTGTTGTGCGTGAAGAGCTGGCCTGCGCTATGAGTTGCTCGCGCCGTTGCTGGCAGCTGATTGGCTGACTGAGTAAGAGACTGGTCGCCTCGCGCTTGTCAGTCATTCGACAGAGGGCCCCGCCCCCGCCACGCGAGTGAAGGATGGAAGGAGAGGGTGGGTTGGTGGGTGGGTGGGAAAGGTACGTGTTTGTTGTGATAGTGTGTGTGTGTGTGTGTGTGTGTGTGTGTGTTCATCGCCATCATCAGTACTGATGTTGTTAGTGGTGCTGGTGTCATTACCACCCAATCAACATCACAGTCATCACCCACCACTCGTCAGTGTTTTTCTTACCCTGCCCTTGACTTCCCACTTATATATATATAATTATATCTACACTGGACGTTTGTCATTCAGATGAGACGATGGACATAGGTCCCGTGTGCGCAGCAGACACTTAGCGCACGTAAAAGAACCCACGACAACAAAAGGGTTGTCTCATGCAAAATTGTGTGGAAAATTCCATTTTTGAACTATAGATAGATTTATCACACACACACACAGTGTGTGTGTGTGTGTGTGTGTGTGTGTGTGTGTGTGTGTGTGTGTGTGTATGTGTGGCGCTGCACTATGGCCAAATGCTCTTCCCCTGGAACAACAGCCCGAATTTCACACACTGGGAAAGAAATCTGCTGTGACAATAAAGTAATGCAATACAACAATGCAATAACAATTGTCAACATAATTGTCGTCATCATCATTGTCATCACCTCCACATCATCATAAACTCACGATGAAGTATCGATTAAGATAAGCCTACACATGAACATAAAAACTATAACATAACATCAAGCTGTAAGATTAAGACACGTTCATGGTGGTTGTAGTTCTTTTTTTTCTTTCTTTCTTTTTTTTCCCCCCTTTTGTTGTTTTCAAGTTTCTGCATCGCTGTGGGGTGGGTGTGTGGGGTGGAGGGGGAGGGGGGTATGGATCCCGACTTGGATTCCACCCAGTGTCTTGGTCTGTGGTTGTTTCCAGTTATCATTACTATCATCAGTATTATTATTATTATTATCAGTGATACTTATACAGCCCCTATCTTCGGTTACAGACCAAACCCTAATCACTTTACAAACACGGAGTCGTTTGCACTCACGAACATAGCCAGCATGCACAAACCCACGGCAGCAAAAGAGTTTGTAAAAGTATTTGTATTTCTTTTTATCACAACAGATTTCTCTGTGTGAAATCCGGGCTGCTCTCCCCAGGGAGAGCGCGTCGCTACATTACAGCGCCACCCCTTTTTTGTATTTTTTCCTGCGTGCAGTTTTATTTGTTTTTTCTATCGAAGTGGATTTTTCTACAGAATTTTGCCAGGAACAACCCTTTTGTTGCCGTGGGTTCTTTTACGTGCGCTAAGTGCATGCTGCATACGGGACCTCGGTTTATCGTCTCATCCGAATGACTGGGCGTCCAGACCACCACTCAAGGTCTAGTGGAGGGGGAGAAAATAACAGGCGGCTGAGCCGTGATTCGAACCAGCGCTCAGATTCTCTCGCTTCCTAAGCGGACGCGTCACCTCTAGGCCATCACTCCACAAAGTATATTTGTACATACCCACTCACAGACACGAGGCAAGCTACGATACCAAGACGAGGAAAGAGAATTAATCCCTCTTTTTCAAACACAAACAGTCCACGCCATTCTGACATGCGTGCACTCTTAACCATAAGAGTCAAAGAATCAATGAATAAGGATTTCCTCTTCGACTCCAAAGATCTGTCCTTTATTGTAGGTATATATCATAAAGTCTGAAAGGCGTTTTTGTGAAGCAATGCGGAGTGGAGCGCTGAAATATTGAGTTGTCAGCAGAAGCTTTTATATATATATATAACGTCGGTTTATGGTTCTTACTGCGTTATTCTCCAGTTCAACTGAGTTGAGGAGAGATTCAACCGAGTTGAGAAAGAGACTGGTAATATAGATCCCCGCGTTTATTGATATATCAACCAACACACATCATACAACGGAGGGCGGAGACAGAGAATGGAAATGAAACCTTTGCTGTACAAACACGAACTCAGACGGTAAAAAGTCACACACACACACACACACACACCCCTCAGCCCCCCACACGCCAGCAACTCACGGCGGTGATTGAGGGCATGTTTGGGAACAGGTGTGTGGGCGGGAGAATGAGAAAATCGAGTCATTCTTCGACTGATTTTCAGTCTTTTTGAGATTGGTACAGTGAAAGAAACAGTACAGATGGAAACAGAGACGTGTGTGTGTGTGTGTGTGTGTGTGTGTGTGTGTATCTGTGTGTGTGTATCCGTGTGTGTCTGTGTATATGCTGCGACGCTGGTTTCCATTTTAAGGATCACATCAAGAAACAGGAAAAGAAAGACAGAAGGACGAAAAGAGACAGACAGACATACAGACAGAGAAAGTGATCGAGAGAGAGAGAGAATGAGAGAGAGGGTGGGTGGGAGGGAGGGAGGGGGGAGGGAGAGCGCACTATATAACGTATAATAATTCTTGTAGTTTGTAGCACTACCGCGGGAGGCACCAATGGATAAACAGCATTGCAAGTGAAACGGATATCGGCAAAAAGACATGTTTCTGCGCCGTGTCCATAAAAGAAACGAGTGTGTGGAGAGGGAGAAAGAGAGAGACAGAAACAGAGGGAGAAAGAGAGAGACAGAAACAGTAAAAGAGACAGTACAGACGGAAACAGAGAGACAGAGACAGAAACAGAGAGAAATACAGAGAGATAAACAAAAAGCACACAGACAGGACTCACAAAGGGATATTATATATATATATATATATATATATATATATATATATATATATATATATATATATATATATATATATATATATATATATATATAGCTACATGTATAGCGAGTCTTAGACAGAACCCTACAGGGCGCGATGAGTGACAGAAACAGCATGATATACGTGATATCTACAGATTTACATGGAAAAGGCAGAGAAGCTGTGTTAGTAATCTATCGTGGGAACATACCATGGCAGTCCCTCCCTCACTCACTCCCCATGGCGCGTTGCATCATAACAAAGCCGGGGACAGGGGTGGCCCAGTCGTCACCACTCTTCATCGACCACACACACATGATAATCGCCAGAGGGTGGTGGTTCCAACACCCCGCTGCGCTGGGTAGGTCAGTGTCATCTATCGTGTGTAGTGGGGCCGGGGCAGAGGTGACGAAGATTCTTGAAAGGTCAATTCCTTTGCTAGTACAACGTCTTCGGTAGAAGGTGGACCGGAAGTTACATTGGTCTTTAAAACATATTGTGTGCAACAATAATAATGGACACACACACACACACACACACACACACATATATATATATATATATATATATATATATATATATATATATACAGACACACACACACACACACACACACAGACAGAGCGAGACATAGACACATAGATATTGTCAATCAGAACAAAAAATCTGAAGTGAAAAAAATCAGGAAGAAAGAAAGACAAGACAACAGGTCGAAGGGGAAAAAAACCGATGAAAATCGAAATTAAATATGCAAAGAAAAAAAGAAAAAGAAAGAAAGAAATGAAAAGAAAGATGGGCTATTCAAACAGTGACAGAACTAACTTATCAGACTTTGCAAGTTTTGTTTGTTTCTGTTTGTTTTGCTCGCGATAGTGAACACAGCCTATCGCTAAACAGTGTGAAGTAGGCTTAAGCGTTCAGTCACTATTCTGGAAGGTGACAACCAGATAATCGTCAGCCACTTTCCGCAATGACCGGACGTCCTACCCCGTTGTGAGTCACACTCGTTAGCACTCACTGACTTGACCAACTCCGCCTTGCAGTTCCATTATCGGCCTGTCCAACTGAAACAGTTCGGTCACAGCTAACTAGGAATATACGAGCGTTGCTAATTAAGCTTGCTGATGACACCTGGTTTGTGCGAAACACCAAGCGTGGGAAAAAGGAGGGGTGATCTGGACGTGGAATGGCTGTGAGCCTCAGCCTACAGAGGGATCCGTATCTATGAGCTCTTCAATGTTGCATTGTATTGTACTGTATTGTAATGTATTGTATTGTATTATTCTTTTTTGTCACAACATATTTCTCTGCATGAAATTCAGGCTGCTCACCCTAGGGAGAGCGCGTCGCTACACTGAGAGCGCCACACATTTTTTTCCCCTGCATGCAGATTTTCTTTATTTGTTTTCCTGTCAAAGTGGATTTTCTACAGAATTTTCCCAGGGACAATCCTTTTGTTGCCGTGGATTCTTTCACGTGCGTTAAGTGCATGCTGCACACGGGACCTCGGTTTATCGTCTCATCCGAATGACTAGCTTCCAGACCACCACTCAAGGTCTAGTGGAGGGTGAGAAAATACTGGCGACTGTGCCGTGATTCGAACCAGTGCGCTCAGATTCTCTCGCGTCCTAGGCAGACGCGTTACCTTCAGGTTATCACTCCACCAAAAAGCCTAAGCCTACAGATGTTCCGTACATATGTTTTGAATTTATACCAAACGCCCTAAAACAACAGAGATTTTGTATGTATAAACTCTTAAAAGGTGTATCAAAGAGCCTAAGCGTACAGATGTTCCGTTGGTATAAGCTCTTTAAAGTTGTACCAAAGAGGCTAAGCCCACAGAGGTTCCTTTGGTATGAGCTCTTTGGTTAAAACGTGGAAGAACCAACGCCTTCATTCATCATTTCCTGCCTGCATGCATTCATAAAGCATAAATGCGTGTACATATCATAATGCTTCAGTGAGCTGTCTTTTCCTCTCTTATGTTAAACTTATTTCGTGACGGAGAGAAAGAGGCAGAAATAACCAGACAGACTATCCAACACACAGAGAGACAGAGTAAAAGACAGAAGTAGACGGACAGACTATCGAACCCACGGAGAGATATAGGCAAAGAGAGATATATACAGGTCCAGTAAGACAGACAGGGTCAAACCTGAAGGATGGAGGAAACAAAGTGGACATGTTCAAACTAGTAATTTACATTGACAAAAGTCATTCATGCACTGTGATTCAGTCACAATTGCGATCTTGACGCGCGAGTCTAACCCCTACAGATCATGACTCGAAACTCAATCAAGATAGTAATCCAAACGTTGGACTCTGCCTGGACGGCCATCTCCGAAACCTTCGATATATAGTCAGTCAAGATAGCAGTCCCTGATTCCACGCGAAAAACCACCGGAGCGTGACCCACATAGATGAAACGCCATGACACGCTCAGCTGCCCACCCTCAATAGATGGACTCAACAATGATCACTTCGGTCATACAACTACCACGTAACCATTCAGTCAGCCTCAGCTCCGGCTCTCCATTCTCCAGAGGTGCTTAAACGGTCGTTATAGTGTCCTGAGGGTCTACGCCCCGAAGTCGGTCAGTGGAGTGAGGTGATCTTTGTCGTGGACATAGAAACGTCACACTACTGTTGACCATCCAGCCAACACCTGTAGGCCGAGCCGTGAAAACTGCCTCAGTAACAGAGGCCACTCAAAGGTATTCGAACCTTCAATCGCTGGCCGTTCAGTACTCCAGGTGTGACCGAAAAGAAAAGCAAGCAAACGCTCTTCCTTCCGTCCTTCCTCCTCCTCCTCTTCCTCCTCCTCCTCCTCTCTTCACACGAATGTCAGCCACTTCAAGAGGGCCAAGGTGTGTCTGGCTTGTCATCACCGTGTTCTACAAGGTAAACAGCCTCTCACCTGCCAGGTGTCTCCACAAGAGGACCCCCCCACCCCCCGCCCCACCTCTTCCCCGGCACTTCAACAACACGGGCCAGGAGGGAGGGTCAGCTTCCCGTGGATTCCATGGTGGTGGTCAACGTCAGCCCGGCTCTGGTATGGCTGGCTGTCTTCTTCTTCTTCTGCACTGTTTTTGAATTGTTTTGATTTGATTTATTTGATTTTGTCTATATATCTATCTACCTATCAATCTACATATTTATTAGCTCCAGTTATTTTTCATTCTATCTATCTATCTATCTATCTATCTTTCTTTCTATCTTTTTATCTCTCTATTAAGTGTTTATTAGTTCTAATTATTGATTTTTAATTATCTATATATCTATCTATAGATCTGTCTGTCTGTCTGTCTGCCTGTCTGTCTGTCTGCCTGTCTATCTATCTATCTGTGTCTCTCTATATTTATCTATCTGTCTATCTATCTATCTATCTGTCTACGTGTTTATCTGTCCCAGTTAGTTTTCATTTTTCTACTTATTTATTTACTTACCTTTCTGCCAGTCCCTCTTTTCTTTCCCCTTTTTTCTCCTGGTTTGTTCTCTCCTATCTCTCTCACTCACACTCTTCTCTTGTTTTCTTTCTTTCTGGTTTTGTGTTGTTGTTGTTGTTGTTGTTGCACTGACGGCCCAAACTGAAAGGAAAATCCAGGCCTTCGAGAACAAATGCCTGAGGAAGCTCCTTCAAATTCCCTGGATCGAGCACAGGACCAATGAACATGTACGGAGCAGAACTGAGAACCTTGCTGGACCTCAGGAACCTCTCCTTTCAACTGTGAAGAGACGCAAGCTGATATGGTTTGGACACAACACTCGACACACCAGCTTGTCCAAAACAATCATGCAAGGCACCATCGAGGGCGGGAGAAGAAGAAGAAGACAGTGGAAGAACTGGCATGAGAACATCAAACAATGGACCGGACTCCACACACGTGAGCTGCTGCCGGCGGCTGCCGACAGAGACAGATGGAGAAGGGAGGTTGCGTCTGCGGTCCTCAGGCTTCGTCCCCCAACGACTACTTTGTAGTTATGGGCCTGAGGTGCGAGGTGAGGAGGTTGCTGTTGTTTTCTCCATTGACTGGATTTTCCATCCATTATGCATCGTCTTCTGTCATCACCGCAGACCCCATGTTGGAGACGAAGAAAGCGATGAAGATCTATCGTCTCTGAAACATTGACTGATGGCTTCTATTCGACACAGATTCCTCCTACCTACTTACGTCGTACTGGGATGAATGATAAAGCTGGTAAGACAAGTTTGCGAGAGAGGTATAAAGGTGTCTTGTCTTAGCTAATCAGTTCTAAAATGTTCATTTTACTGCGGTCTGTTCTCTTCTCTCCCATTCTCTCACGTTCTTCTTTTCTTCTTCCATGCTATGAGAGGCTGGGGAGGGTGGGTGGAGTGCGGGAGGTTGGAGGGAGGGACGTTATGGTGGGGTGGGGGGGTGAGTGGATGAGATGGAATGAAGGTATGGCTAATATTCTCCCAATAATTATTCTCTTATTCACCTCCGACTTTACAGTCTTGCAGTCACACGACAAGATGGTCACACGACAAGATGACTCTCTCTCTCTCCCTGTCTTTTTCTTTGTCTGTCTGTCTGTCTGTCTCTGTCTCTCTCTACCCCGCTGCTGTTATGAAACCGAATAGGCCAATTTCACGCAGACAGAGAGAGAGAGAGAGAGAGAGAGAGAGAGAGAGAAACATCGGTCACAAATCCTCAATGTCTTCTTTCAGCACCCGCAGTGCACTACATAATGATAGCTCCCCCTAAGGCCGTTCCCAGCCCAGCACCGCCTCCCCCCCCCCCCCCCCCCCCCACTCCCCCACGAAAAGATGTGGTCAGGCTGTGGATTAGATAAGCCCTCTATACCATACACAGTAGTGGTCAGCGTGTGTCCAGGAGGCCACCAGGTGTCCTGTGCGAATGGAGTCAGTGGAGCGGATCTAAGCATCTCTAGGTAAGGGGCTTGGTCCCCTCCCCCACGCCCCCCAAAACCCTCCCCTCTGTGGACACTGGGAGGCTTGTGGAGTTTACCTCTCTGGGGGGGGATCCGGGTTGTTAAAGGGGGATTAGTTACCAACACTATCACGTTTTGTTCATTGTGGGGTGGAGGGGGGAGAGGGGGGTGACGAGGAGGAGGAGAAGGAGGTACCGTTTTTGGTTTCGACGTGCTTGATTGTGTTTTGGGCTGCGATTCTGGGGGTGAATTTGTGGCCATTTTCTGATTCGGTTACACGCTCTCTCGGTCTCTGTCTGTCTCTCTCGCTCAGTTGTTCACACACACACACACACACACACACACATACACGAACTCACATTCATTCATTAACACACGCACACGCACGCGCGCGCGCGCACACACACACACACACACACAAAAGCATCAGTGCATGCGTAAACACACACACACACACACACACACACACACACACTCATTAACACACACACATATACACGAACTCACATTCATTCATTAACACACGCACACGCACGCGCGCGCGCGCACACACACACACACACACACACACACATACACACACATACACACACAGACAAAAGCATCAGTGCATGCGTAAACACACACACACACACACATTCACTCATTAACACACACACATATACACGAACTCACATTCATTCATTAACACACGCACACGCACACGCGCGCGCACACACACACACACACACACACACACACACACAAAAGCATCAGTGCATGCGTAAACACACACACACACACACACACACACACACACAAAAGCATCAGTGCATGCGTAAACACACACACACATACACACACGCGCGGGCGCGCGCACACACACACACACAGTCACACCTTTCTTCTCCCCTAGCGTGCGCGTGTGGCGCGTTTGTGTGTGTGTGTGTGTAAAAACACAGAGAAAGAGAGAGAGACAGACAGACAGACAGGCAGGCAGACAGACAGACAGACAGAGAGAGATGCGTATACAGAAAAATTGGTCATACTTCAACGCGATATGAAACCAGCCATAAACCTACAAGGAAAAATAACACAGCCGTTTTTCTTTTTGTCTTTTTTGACTCACTTGTGTAAACAAAGTGAGTCTATGTTTTAACCCGGTGTTCGGTTGTGTGTGTGTGTGTGTGTGTGTGTGTGTGTGTGTCTGTGTCTGTGTGTCCGTGGTAAACTTTAACATTGACATTTTCTCTGCAAATACTTTGTCAGTTGACACCAAATTAGGCATAAAAATAGGAAAAATTCAGTTCTTTCCAGTCATCTTGTTTAAAACAATATTGCACCTCTGGGATGGGCACAAAAAATAAATAACGAAGCCTAATTATATGCAAACTGCATTTACTGTTATATTTATATTTTTTTGTATTCTCTAAACTTGGCACTTTGATCTGATATTCTGACCCAACAACAAGAGCAGTCATTATTATCATTTTTTGTTCAAACAGGAACTTCTTTTGCTAAGCATGGAAGTTTTATTTATTTTGCAAACGTTTTGGTGCAGATAGTAAAGAAGGGAAATTACTCTGTAATTAATGCTAGGGGAGTTAATTTGCTTTAAACTGATCTTTCTCATCTTAAACATTACATTTTGAAATTATACTCAATACATAAAAAGCTTGTGTGTTTTACTCTCAGTCACAAGTGAGTCTTGAAAGGCCTTGCCTCTCTTGTTTGTTTTTTTTTAACCCTATTCCTTACCCTGCCAGTTAAATAATCTGACCCACACCACCAAAACCAGCATTGCCCTCTGTCCACTCAGTCTCTTGACCAGTACAAGACCACCCAACACCCAGACACAGGAGTAGAGAGAAAGAGAAAGACAAGAAGAGAAGAGAGAGAGAAGAGATAAATGGGAAGAGACTTACCACGGACCGAACTACTTACTGCCCAGAGAGATCGCTTTTGATAACCCAAACCCCTCCTCTCGACCTCAAACCGAAAGCGAAAGACCCTTTAGATTGTCCTACGGATAAGAGAGTAGAGGATGGACCCTGAGAGATGGTCTGTGATAACTCGGAATGCACCTACCTAAACTTATCAGACTGGCACAGTAGAGAGGGTAAAAACACTGACCAGGGTATAGCTTTAGCTTGGCGGAATGTCGCCGGGTGTCACGGGCAGTTAACGGAGGTCATTAATTCCAACCCGCAGCTTTCAGCGGAAGCCATTGTTCATCGCGCACGTGCAGTCCGTGTGGTGTGGTAGCGCCGGCACGATTTATTATCAGTGCTTTGGTTTTTGAAACGGTGAGGGGGGGAGTTTATTTCACCTCACGTGAAATTTAGCCTGAGTTTTGTTGTTGTTGTTGTTTGTTTGTTTTTGTTTGTTTGTTTTTTTGTTTGTTTGTTTTTTTTGTTTTTTGTTTCTGTTTTTTGTTTGTTGTTTTTTGTTGTTTTTTTTTTGTTGTGTGTGTGTGTGTGTGTGTGTGTGTGTGTGTGTGTGTGTGTGTGTGTGTGTGTGTTTAAACTCCATGAGCCCATTTTCAGAAACGGTTGTCCTGCTTCTTTGTTCCCTTGTCAGAGAAATGTTTATCTGCTCCCACTTCTTTTTGTATTATTACTTAGATATGTATTTTGTCACCGCTGGTTGTGTGCTGATTAATATGCTGATTATTATCATTATTACTTAGAAATCATAATTTCGCAAAATCAATGGCAGGGAATGAACTGTTACAATGAAAAGGAAGCGGTTGAGGTTGAGGTGGAGGTGGAGGGGCGTGGGGGTGGGGCTGAGGAAGGAAGAGACAGAGAAAGAGACAAGAATAAAGAAAAGACAGAGTAAAAAAAATAATAAAATGGAGAGGGTGCAAGAGTGTCAGTGATTGGAGAAAGAAAAACATAACATTGGAAGGACGTGTAAGAGAGGGGGGATGGGGGAAGTGGGATAAGGATAGAAAATTAATCAATAACAGGAGACAGAAAAAGACAACACACCCGTCCCCGCCAATCCCCATCAAACAAAACAAACGAAAGAAAAGAAAAAATCACACACATAAAAAAGCGAAAGGTCAAATACATCTTTGGCCAGCTGCTTGGGTTAAAAAAAACAACTCCAGGGGTAAACCTGGCAGGCACTCAAACTGGGCTGTCACCGTGGCGGCCAGAAGGATTTATGGGTGCAAAGTTCTACCCCCAACCCACATCCCCCACCCACCGAGCGAAGCGGGGCCACCAGTTGGGGTGACACCGCCTAAACATGACATGATGTATATACGAGGATGGTTAATTACCCCAACCCCCCTCCCCAATTTTCATCACCGAGCGAAACGGGAGGCTGCGATGAAAAATTACAGATGTCAAGTCGGGTGCTTCTTTCACAAAGAAGCAGGAAAAGGGAACATTCGGGAGAAAGGGTGACACTAAACGACTGGTTAATTGTCTGGCATCTTACCTGCTGTTTTAAGCAGGGTATAACAGTGTCAACTAGAGTTGTCTTTATTTTGGCGATGTATTTAGATTAATTCAACGTTGTATGGCGGGATGTTTTCATTACACGTCCTGTTGATATTGCATTAAGTCATTGCTATTTCGTTTCTGTTCAGTTCAGTTCAATTCAGTTGCTCAAGGAGGCCTTAGTGCGTTCGGGCGAATCCATGTAGCTAAACCAACGCCAAACCACATAATTTTGCACGAGGAGTGATGGCCTAGAGGTAACGCGTCCGCCTAAGAAGCGAGAGAATCTGAGCGCGCTGGTTCGAATCACGGCTCAGCCGCCGATATTTTCTCCCCCTCCACTTGACCTTGAGTGGTGGTCTGGACGCTAGTCATTCGGAAGAGACGATAAACCGAGGTCCCGTGTGCAGCATTCACTTAGCGCACGTAAAAGAACCCACGGCAACAAAAGGGTTGTTGCTGGCAAAATTCTGTAGAAAAATCCACTTCGATAGGAAAAACAAATAAAACTGCACCCAGGAAAAAATACAACAACAACAACAACAACAAAAAATGGGTGGCGCTGTAGTGTAGCGACACGCTCTCCCTCGCGAGAGCAGCCCGAATTTCACACAGAGAAATCTGTTGTGATAAAAAGAAATACAAATACAAAGCAGATGCCTGACCATCAGCGTTAACCAGCGCGCCTAGTCATGAACAGTTTGGGTCTGTGCCAGCAAGCTTCAAAACGTTTACAAAAAAAAAACCCCAAAACACACCAGTCGATGACCAAAAAAAAAAAGAAAGAAAAAAAGGTAAAACATGGCGAATATTCCAGTACTAAACACACAATTCAAAACCATGCCCTAAAAGCCATAAAGGGTACCCATCAGTTTGTACTTCTCATGACTGTTTTTTAAAGACCACTCATATATACGCACGCCCCCCCCCCCCCCCCCCACCCACCCCCAACCCCCGGTCCCCCACCCCCACCCCCCACCAAACAACTACAAAGGGTTTGTGAAAAAAAAACCCAAATAAAACAAAACAAAACAAAACAAAAACAAACCAAGCACATACCGCCGCGCGACCTGCCGCTCCTCAGAATGAACGTACCCCATTAAATTACAGAACAGACCCCCCTCTCTCCATCCCCGCCCCCTTCCTCTCTTGATGATTCATTTAATGAAACGGCTGAGAGACATCGTCACGCCCATCCCCCCCCCCCCCCCCCCCCCCCACACACACACACACCACCCTCCATCCCCATTCCCACACCGTCCACGCCTCTCCCCCAACCCCTCCCTCTCTGTCTGGTGAGAGATGAGGTCTTGACTTTGCTCTCTCTGTCCGTCCCACAAAGATATGAACAGAATCAACTTCTGATGAAGGGCTTTGGCCTCTCTACTCTACTCTACTCTACTCTAACCCCTCAGCCTCCGTACCGTACAGCCTGATAACTGTGGGTCTGCTGCGGTGATAAGCACCGAGTTATTGACGCAGATTGTTTGTTTGATCACAAGAGTCGTGGGAGATAGAGTACACAGGTGGTGTCTTTGATGTTCGAAGCGGGATGTAAAAAAGTGTGATATACCCCATCTCTCATTATGTCCGGCGGTGCACGCATGGGTGCGTGCGATCATGCCGAACCGTACCGCGCACGCGCCTGATGCACGTGCCGACTGATTCTACAACACAAAAGCGCGCGCGCGCACACACACACACACACACACACGCATGTACACACACACGCATGTACATACACACACACTAACTCACTCACGCACGCACGCACACACACATACACGCGCGCGCGCACACAAACACGCACACACACACACACACACACACACGTGCGCACACACGCAGGCACGCGCTGTGTCACGAGCAATATCTTTGTAAGAGTCAATCACAACTGCTCTGGTCATGGAATGAAGTCCCCTCACCCACCCCACTGTCTTTCTTTCTTTCTTTCAGTCTATCTTTCCTTTCCTTTCCCATAGATTGCCAAAATACATAATGGCAGGAGTATAGCAATGCTAACGAACCAGTCGTATACACTTTTTATTTTGAAGATGACATTGACACAGTGCACTTTCAATGACGATGAATTCCAAGCGATGTTCACACAACACGGAAGGGTAATATGTGAGTAGGAGACCATTGCAAGACCATTTCTTCGTTCGTGGGCTGCAACTCCCACGTTCACTCGTAATCGTTTGTACACGAGCGGGCTCTTACGTGTATGACTGTTTTTACCCCGCCATGTAGGCAGTCATGAACTGTTTTCGGGTTTGTGCACGCTGGGTATGTTCTTGTTTCCATAACCCACCGAACGCTGACATGGATTACAGGATCTTTAACGTACGTATTTGATCTTCTGCTTGCGTATACATACGAAGGGGGTTCAGGCACTAGCAGGTCTGCACATATGTTGACCTGGGAGATCGGAAAAATTGTCCACCCTTTACCTACCAAGGCGCCGTTACTGAGATTCGAACCTGGGACCCTCAGATTGAAAGTACAACGCTTAAACCACTTGGCTATTGCCCCCGTCCATCAGATTCAAAACACACCCCACGTCCTGCTTTTCATGAAACAGACCTCCCAGTGAAAGTAAACAGATTTAAACGATTTCTTGTTAAAAGAGTAAACAAAACGAAGAACACATCACCCACTTTGCCTAAGTTCGGGTTCCATCCAACAATCTCCTTTGACAACGATTAGCATTGAGCTTCAAGCTTCACCCAAGAGTCGATGAATCAATTCCTGTTCAGAGTAATCGACGGTTGCGTTGCTTCGAAATTTTCGTTAGATAAAATCCGGTCCTTAATTATAATTATTAGAAATTAATACATTCGAAATTTGCCCCTCCCCACCCCCCCAAATTAGAAGACACCGCAGCTGCAGGTGAGTGCGTCTGTCACATCTGAAAAACGTGAACGTGCATCATGGTCAGTGACAATTAAGCAGACAGACAGACAGACCATTCTATTCCGACAGATTCACCCTCGCTCAAAGAGAGATAGGCCCATAACCTCACCTACGCCTGTTGCCCACAGACATATATATGTAAACATACTCTTTGTGACCCCGGTACACTAGGTAATAAAGACATATTCTATATTCTATTCTATTTATGTAAACATATATCTCAGTGCTGTTGCCCCGTCTTGAACAAAGTCGGTCAACAGGTGTCCCACAGCCATTCCGGTCCTGTGCCATATAGAGCTCAGTGGCTGAGTGCCCTGTGCCCGCGGCTCCAGCTATAATGATCACAGGCGTAAGGTCAGACATAAGGTGCTGTTTGTGTGCCTTTTTGTTTTTTGTTGTTTTTTGAAAGTCTTGCTTTTTTTTTTTTGCTTTTTTTTTTTTTTTTTTTTTTTTTTTTTTTTTTTTTGTTCGCGCGCACGCATACCAGACCCATTTTATTGTGACAAAACAACAAAGTATTGTACTACTGCAGCTGCTGCTCAGTGTTGTTCCTCCTCGTCCTCCCTCTCCCTTCCTCCCACTGCTGTTTACCATTAACTCTCTCCATACGAACGGCGAAAGAGACGACGTTAACAGCGTTTCACCCCAATTACCACCATCAAAATATTGCAAGCGGAAGGCTCTTATAATGAAGAGGTGAATGTTGACAAAGAATACCACAATTCTGACGACAGAAGCTAAAGGTTGGGCCATTGAGACACCCACTGGACATCCGAGGGTTCTGTGTAGAGGAGAAGAGAGGGCTGGCCGTACTGAGTGAGTTAATGGTACCACTGCTGCTGCTGCTGTTGTCGCTTTAACTCCTCCTTCGCCGCCTCCTCCTCCTCCTCCTATCACCACTACAACTACGACTACTACTACTACGACGACGACGACGACTACGACAACTAACATTACGACTATGACTATTACTACTATTCGTCAACAACTATCCACTGTTCTGCACCGATTGTATCGAATTTGATATAAAATGGCAAAAATGGTTATTGTGACACGAAACACAAAAACATACTGCAGGAAGTTCAACGAGCAGAATAAATCAGCCGTTCGGTCAATAGAAAAAAAGAAGATATAATAAAGATGATTATGATAATGATAATAATAATAATAACAATACTAATAATAATGATACTTGAATAATTAATCAGATGAATCAGTAAAGGAACAGATAACTAGCGAGGTAGCCAAAACGGGAAGACAGCCCATTATATCTTCACTTTACCATCATATCATACATTACCATAAGTGTGAATCCAAGGGGAGAGAGAGAGGGGGTGGGGGGAGGGAGGGAGAGAGAGAGAGAGAGAGAGAGATGGAGGGAGAGAGATGTTACTTATCAACCCGTTGTTAATGCGAGAATACGCACACACATGTGCACGCTTGCTTGCACACATTTTAGAGGCGTGTTTCATGAGAGAAAACATTCTAAACCATGGGGGAAAAAAAACCCACCAGAATGAATAACCATTTGTTGTGTGCATATTATTGTCCACACTGTTCTGGAAAGCCTTCGAGCTCTAACCAGTTAAAACGGGTGCGTAATGAAACGCGAAACGCCCAGTTACTCCATTCTGAAAACTGTGGACCACAAGACCAACCAACTCCTTTCTGAAAACTGTGGACCACAAGACCAACCAACTCCTTTCTGAAAACTGTAGACCTCAAGACCAACCAACTCCTTTCTGAAAACTGTAGACCTCAAGACCAACCAACTCCTTTCTGAAAACTGTAGACCTCAAGACCAACCAACTCTATTCTGAAAACTGTGGACCTCAAGACCAACCAACTCTATTCTGAAAACTGTGGACCACAAGACCAACCAACCAACCAACTCCATTCTGAAAACTGTGGACCACAAGACCAACCAACTCTATTCTGAAAACTGAAGACCACAAGACCAACCAACTCTATTCTGAAAACTGTAGACCACAAGACCAACCAACTCTATTCTGAAAACTGTAGACCACAAGACCAACCAACTCCATTCTGAAAACTGAAGACCACAAGACCAGCCAACTCCTTTCTGATAACTGTGGACCACAAGACCACAAGACCAACCAGCCAACTCCATTCTGAAAACTGTGGACCACAAGACCAACCAACCAACCAACTCTATTCTGAAAACTGTGGACCACAAGACCAACCAACCAACCAACTCCATTCTGAAAACTGTGGACCACAAGACCAACCAACCAACCAACTCTATTCTGAAAACTGTGGACCACAGACCAGCCAACCAACCAACTCTATTCTGAAAACTGTGGACCACAAGACCAACCAACCAACTCTATTCTGAAAACTGTGGACCACAAGACCAACCAACCAACCAACTCTATTCTGAAAACTGTGGACCACAAGACCAACCAACCAACTCCATTCTGAAAACTGTGGACCACAAGACCAACCAACCAACCAACTCTATTCTGAAAACTGTGGACCACAACACTAACCAACTTGATCCTGAAAATGAACCCCTGACTGGTAACACCTGCTTAAACAACAATACCAACAGCAGTGCTGGTATTGCCCCTGCGTGCGTGCGCAACTGACGTAGCGCGACAGATGCAAACCATCACATACCCCCTCCACCACCCCCGACCTCCACCTTCGCCCTCACCCCCATCCTCCACCTCCCAACCAAACAATTACACTTCTTTCCCCATCAAGACTGAACTCCATGTAGTGGTGCCTGTGATGCTATCTGATTTCCTTCCACAGACTGGTTAAGGTGGGGGAAACAAAACAGCCAAGCCATGCCACTAACGCCCCAGCCCTGAGAGCTGAGCCACTGAGCCTAACGTAGCGTGCAGAGTACAGCACGCCTCACTGACTCGATGACCAGCAGATGTTTTGGTCCCCGCACTGCATAACACAACAGTGCCAGCCTGGTTATCTAACACCCCCTACCTTCCAGGTTTTATCAGATTTCCACCATTTAGAGAGACAGACAGACAGTTAAGTCCTGTGAGGTACTTGTTGATGAGTTTGGTTTCGTCACAACTGGTGTCACTGTCAGATGTTTAAGTCCCACTGGAAAACAGTGCCAGCCTGATTATCTAACACCCTCCCTCTTTTGGTTTTATCAGCTTTCCACAAGTTAGAGAGACGGACGTACAGACAGGTGCGTGCTGTACTTGTGGATGAGTTTAGTTTCATCACAACTGGTGTCACTGCATGTCAGTCCACGTTGGTCAGGCGGATTAAAATTTCCAGGGTGGATGGAAGCATGTGCGTGTGTGTGTGTGCGTGTGTGTGTGCGTGTGTGTGTGTGTGTGTGTGCGTGTGTGTGTGCGCACGTGCATGTGTGTGTGCACGCGCGCGCGTGAGCGTGTGTGTGCATATGTGTGTGTGTGTGTTCACCGGCCATCAACCACTGAGCTGAACGGGACTACTGAGCTGGATGCCATCAACCTTCCCCAAGAGAGAACAAGAAAGGCGAACGTGCGCTTTGGCAAGTTCAGCTTGGACAAGGAAAAGCTTCTATGGCACTAACACTGAACACGACCAGCTGCAGATACAACGCAATGAAGGTTCTCCAACCCACCACTCGCTGTTTTATGACCAAACAGCAGTCCGTACCCTGCACACTTGTTGTCCAAACTCCAAGGCTACAGTACTTACTTGGGGGGTCTCCATATCACATAGTCACACCACCGATTGTTTTCGTAGGTCTGTCGTAGACCACAGAGATGGTTTTTCCAGGCAGACCCACAAACACTGATATGACAGTGCCGTCATTCATCACTGTTTCTCGAGTCTCTACACTGTTTACGTGAAACGCCTGTGGCTGGTGTTAGTGGAAGCTATCCTGTGGTCTGTCGGACTACACAGCTCACAGGGGAGGTCCGACCTTCGCCAGTCTGATAGTGAAACCACCAGCCGTGCTGGAAAAAGAATCACCTCTTCAAGTTCTTCTCCACTGACTGTTATTTGTAGGACTGGGTGTTCAGGCTTTCCTATGGGACAATATATCTCCTCTTTCTTCTTTGACTTGCCGGGTGCATGGTATGTACAAGCTGGACTTTTCGAAATGTCAAGGTCATCCATAGCCTCTTTTCGTTTCTTCTTCTTCTTTCTGACTTACACTGGGTGTGTTAAACTTTCGACTTTAATATGGGACAGTTGGACTTTCATGTTTATGTAATTTATTTTGACATTCTGGGTATGGTGAATTTTTGGCTTTAGTATGGGACAATCAGTTGTCTAGATTATGTGTTCCATATTTATATGGGTAAGAGTAATAGATCCTATTATCTTATGTGTAGCGTGCTGTTGAAGAGCATGAATTATAACATTACAGATCGCAGTAGGATCGCTTTCTCTTGTGTACAGCAATGACCTGATGAGAGGAACATGTTAATGTCAATCGCATGAAACCGTTTTCACGTTTGCTTTAAGTAAAGGCAAGCAGAAACGAATAAGTTAACTATCCATAAGAATAAGTTAATCTGATTCAATTCTTTTCTCCATGAATCAATATTCCCCCCATGATATTCCATGTGTTATTTTCTGAAACCAAACCAAACCAAAACAAAACGAAAAAACAAAAGTAAAACAGATGTTGGAATTAATGAAATGGACTTTTTTTTATCCATCAAACTCAACCCCCTTTCCCTCCCTCCCTCCCGCACACACACACACACACACACACACACACACACAGACACAGACACACACACACAGACACACACACACACACACACACACACACACACACTGCTTTGATGATATAAGTACAAGAAAACTAGAAAACTAACTCTATCGAGGAAGATTGCTGTGGCCGAAATAGCCGGCAATGCCGAAATAAACCCTAAGGAAACATATAATAAAAATTAATAATGACTTCAGAAATTTAAACAAATAAATAATTATAACGAAGAAACGAAAGAGACAGCTGCTACTTCCAACGCTTTGGCTGACATTCGAATATCAATTGAAGAGAGAGACAGACAGACAGAGACAGACAGCCAGAGAGAGACAGAGACAGAGATGCAGAGAGACAAAAGAGACGAAAACAGAGAGAGGTACAGAGGGAGACAGACAGAGACAGAGAGAGAAAGACAGAGACAGAGATACAGAGAGACAAAAGAGACGAAAACAGAGAGAGGTACAGAGGGAGACAGACAGAGACAGACAGACAGACAGACAGACAGACAGAGACAGACAGACAAAAAAGACAAAAACAGAGAGAGGCACAGAGAGAAAGAGGGGGACAGACAGAGAGACAAAGATAGAGAGAGACAAAGACAGAGAGAAAGACACAGAGACAGACAGAGAGACAGAGATACAAAGAGACAAAAGAAACGAAAACAGAGAGAGGCACGGAGAGAGAGACAGAGTCAGAGATACTGAGAGAAAGACGGAGACAGAAAGAGACTGAGACCGAGAGAGACACAGAGACAGACAGACAGACAGACAGACGGACAGACAGACAGACAGACAGAGACAGAGACAGAGACGAAGAGAGAGACAGAAAGAGAGAGACAGAGGCTTTTTTTTTCAGCTACAATGGTGGATGTTCGGGGGATATCGCCGGTCTGATCATGAAAAGCCCCCCACCCCCACCCCCACCCACCCACCTCCCCACACCGCACCCCCCCACCCCCCTGCCTTCCTCCTCCCCCCCCTGTCCAATACAGCCTGTCTCTTCGGCACGCCCCCCCCCCCCACCCCCCCACCCCCCCACCCCCCCCGCCGGTCAGCGATCCGAAAAGCAAACAGACGGATTACAATGCTACAGCGACGTGTCCTTTTGACCAAACAGCCTTTGGTCAGACCTGACCGGTACGGTGACACCACAATACCCTGCTGGCTACCACTCCGCCCTTGTATTGCACTGTGTCTCCCCCCCCCCCCCCTCCAGCCCCCCGAGCCCCCAACTCCCCCCCCCCCCCCCCAATAGGACGTGTCCACAGATTTCGGTCTTTTATTTTTTTTTATTTTTTTTTTTTCGTCCACATTGCAGCGTGAGCTTTCAAATGGCTTTATAAGTCCATCACTGGGGTGGGTTTTTTTTCTTCTTCCGTTGTTGCTGTCATGACTGATGTATAGTTTAATTAATGTCCAAAGGATTGGACGGCGCCTGGAAATAGCCCATGGGCATCGTGGTAAAAAAAAAAAAAAAAAAAGACATTAAAGTCATGTCCAGTATCAATACTGACGGTGGCTCAGGGTATTTGTGTTGTCAGGCATCATCCAATCCTGGCGATAACTGAATGGTTCTTTTTTTTTTTTTACACTTAGCTTCAGTTTGATGAAATTTACTCTCTGTCACACACACACACACACACACACACACACACACACACACACACACATACACACACACATACACACACACATACATACACACACACACACATACACACGCACGCACCCACACCGACCCCCACCCCCACACACACACACACACACACACACACACACACACACGAACAAGCACCAACAATGAAAATTGACAGAACAACACACACAAAACTAACGACCTACAACCCACCCCGTGGAATACACACAGAGATGGTTTACGAGACGGGTCCACAATATTCACATCTGTCCCCCCCCCCCCCCCCCCCCCCCGACCCTCCGACCCCCCCAAACCCCAACCCTCTCCCCGAAACCCGTGCCGACGGACCGACCGACTGTCTCAGTAGTCCCCCAACTGACAACAAAACGCAACAGTGTCCATCCAGACATCATCTATCCCTGTCTTTGACCAGAGGACACTGCGCCGCTTTGAACATCTCATTTGACCACAATAGTGTCCAAGGGCCTTCTTTTTTTTTCGTTTCTTTTCTTTTCTTTTCTTTTTTCTTTGGCGGATGGGGGGGTCAAAAGGGGGCGAGGGGGGGGGGGGTCCCTTTCAAGGTTGGACGTGACCGGTCAGTCACGCGCCTACGATACAAAGTTCGCCGACAATGATAAATCGCTGCCGACGGACGAAGAGAAAGGGAGAGAGAGGACAAAAAGAAAAAGAAAAAAAAAACGACGTGATGTGACGAAGGAGGAAGTGATGGAGGGATTCCCCCCTTTTTCTGCCAGACATCTCATCCATCTTGGTCAAGAATTGAAGGGAGAGAAAAAGAAAGAAGAAAGGGAGATGACCAGGAGAGAGGACTGCACTGACCGAAAGCTTCAAAGTCCAGCCGCCGCCGCCCAAAGCAGGGACATCTTGAGAGAGAGAGGGAGAGAGAGAGAATGAGTGTGGGGTGGTGTGGGATGAGGGGTCGAAATCGGACGCATCATTTATTTTAGCCACTGACTCCGACTGATCAATGGGTATGTGAACAGCGCACAAAACGCAAACAGTCAATGCTGCACACACACACACACACACACACACACACACACACACACACACAGAGAGAGAGAGAGAGAGAGAGAGAGAGAGAGAGAGAGAGAAGCATAGCGATAACAATAACGATGATTTATTCAAGTAAAAGACATGGCCCCATTTGAAGGGGCAGTTATCAATATTATTATCGTTGTTGTTATCAGTGGTAAATTTTTTGGTTGTCTGTTTTTCTTTAGTTTTGTCTTGCACTTCAACTTTCTTTTCATTATCAAATAGTCTGTATATTTTCGCCATTGCGTTTGTTTATTGTTTATTCAATTGTTTTGTTATTTTATTTATTTATTTATTTTATTTTATTTTATTTTATTTTACTTTCCTCGAGGCCTGACTAAGCGCGTTGGGTTACGCTGCTGGTCAGGCATCTGCTTGACAGATGTGGTGTAGCGTACATGGATTTGACCGAACGCAGTGACGCCTCCTTGAGCTACTGATACTGATACTGATATTGTTTGTGACACCTGAAAGAGCACGATAAAAGCTCAGGCTTTGTTGCTGCTCAAGTTTTCGTAATTGAACGCTATATTTCGCCTTGTTTCTTAATATAACAAAAAAATGTTTAAACCTTCGAGAAGGAAACACACACACACACACACACACACACACACACACAGAGACACACACACACACACACAGACACACAGACGGAGAGGGAGGTGATATAAGGGGACGGAAGAGCATAAAACGGCGAACAATATAACGCGACGCTCAACCGCTCCCAAGTAACGTCCGCCTTGCCTTGTCTTTATTCTCCCGATCTGACGCACATGGTATTGGGGACTAGACAGGTCCTGACCTGTTTCTGTACGGAAAACTGTCCGTTCAATACACACACACCACACAACACACACACACACACACACACACACACACACACAAGCACGCAGGCGCGCGCGCACACACACACACACACACACACACACAAGCACGCACACACACACAAGCACGCAGGCGCGCACAGACACACACACACACACACACACACACACACACACACACACACACACACACACACACACACACAGAGAAAAGACGATAAAACGCTCAGAAACCCAGCTGACCCTTGTCCATGCTATATTTTGTTTTGTTTCAATGCTGGCTAACTTATGCATCAATTATTTGTTATAATTATGTGCATGCATATGCATCACACGGTATTATACTTAACAGAAATTGATTATAATCATTTATGGTTTTACATAAAACTGTACGCATTCGCACATGTATGCACACACACACACGCGCGCGCGCACAGAAACACACAGACACATGCACACTTACACACACACACACAACACACCACACCACACCACATCACAACACAACACAACACAGACTACAGATTTCTAACACCCAGACATACAGCACCGCCAGAACACAAAAGCCGGCCGATCTGGTGACAGGCAGCAAGCATAGCAGTGGCACTGGAAAATGGATAGGCCACTCTACAGAGCCGCAAATAGAGGGTTTGGAATATCGGTGCCTGATACCTGCTGGTGCCGGTGGCAGTGGTCAGAGATTTATGACACACCTATTTTCTCTTCTCCAGACCTGAAAAGGGGCACCTTTGGAAATCATACGGTGATGCGCCACGAGTCGGATTGTGTTCTCTGTGATTTGCGGAGAAATCTGATTATAACTGTCTCCACGTGGTGTTTTGGTGTTGGATGGTGTGTGTGTGTGTGTGTGTGTGTGTGTGTGTGTGTGTTGGCGGGGTGTGTGGTGTGGGCTGATTAGTGCAGAGTGTATGTGGGGAGCAGGGGTGTGTGGTGTAAGGTGGGGGGATGGGCTCGTGCGCGCCTGTATGTAGGGGCGGGTGTACCTGTGTGTTTGGGCGTATGTTGTTTTTGTTGTGTTGTTGTTGTGGCGCGTGCAAAAACACACAGGCAGTGCTCAGAATCTATGAACCATTGCAATGTTTTACAGTTCAGACACAAAACCTTGGAAAACAATTGAAAACACTGAGACACAAAACATAATACTGCATTCATGAAAAAAGAGATGGAATTTTTAAAAAAAAGTTCTTATATATATATATATATATATATAACAGCAGACAATGTTCCTTGCATTTTTCACAACTTCGAATTCGAAATTGGTTCAAGCCCTAATCACTAGTATTTCTGATTGGTTTATACTCTGTATATAATGCACATCTTTGTATTCAGCAAGAATAATACAAATTTAGCTAAGGACATGACTGCAATAAACGACATCTTGAACATACTGTACTCTGGGCATACTTACAGAACAGCATATATTGTTTTAAACCATGGATTGATTATTATCAGATATGGATTTCATATACGATTTTCAGATTACACTATGTTTACCTAACATCATACATTGACGCAGACACGCAGACGTGTAGTCAAGATAGAGACAATACGCCAGGTTACTTCTTTTACTTTAACAAAATACATGGGATCTAAACACAACCACCACCATTACCACTACCACCAAAAAAAAACAAAAAAAAAACAACCGACCCCCCCCCCCCACCCCTCTCAAAAAGAAAGGAAAGGCAAGACAAAGCCCATGAATACTTTAACTCTCTCAGTGTGTCTGTCCGTCTGACGCTCTCTCTCTCTCTCTCTCTCTCTCCTCTCTCCGTCTCTGTCTCTCTCTGTCTTCCCCCCCTCCGCCTCAGAGTCCAAAGGAACAATAAAATGAGTTCCCAATTCCCACCGATCCCCATGTAATCCAATCTCACCCGCAGTTCACGACCCCTCTCTCTCTCTCTCTCTCTCTGGCCACTGGTCACTTTGGTCACTTTACTGGTCAAGACTTTTTCAAACCCAAGACACCAACCGGTCAGTTGAACCCTCCACCGCCCGACTTCAAAGCCCCCCACCATCACCCTCAGCCCGTTATTAAACACAGTACCCCCCTACCCCCAACACAAATGACGGAATCTCGCCCGACCATCCGACACGATGAAACTTTCATTACAAACGAGTTTTAAAACCAGAGTCACCCGAATTTGAGGTTAAACTCTTTCCTGTTATGTCCCAAATAACGTAAAACGCCTGACTGAGTCGCCATTATTTTTGGAGTGTGTGTGTGTGTGTGTGTGTGTGTGTGTGTGTGTGTGTGTGTGTGTGTGTGTGTGTGTGTGTGTGATCAGGCGTGGGGATTGGGGGAGGGGGGAAGGGTACGAGGTTGAGGAGGAAAAGAGTGACGGGAGAGCGTAAATCTCTTTCAAGTTGTTTCGTGAAAACGTTGTCTTTGTTTTTGATGTCTTGGAAGTGTTGTTTGATGTGGGGTTGGGTGGTGGGGTGCCGGAGCCGTTAACTAACTGATCAGCTTTCTGTACTCAATGGTGGTCGGCGGCACCCTTGGTATTTTCTCTCAAAGACGTGATCGGGAGGGTTAGTGCTGTCGGTTCGTCTTCCAGGTGGCATTGTGGAGGAATTATTTGTCACTGAATCTTCCCGGCGAATTGTTTGCTGTCATTTGAGTACGTGCACGTGGAGGAAGGGGGGGAGAGGGGGGAGAGAAAAAGGGTGGGCGGGGCGGGGGTGGGGTGGAGATACAGAGAGGGGAGAGAGAGAAAGGTGGAGTGAGGCAGGGAGGGATCGAGAGAGAGAGAGAGAGATGAAGGGAGATAGAGAGAAAGGTGGAGAGAGAAAGAGAGAGAGACAAAGAGGAAGTGTGTGTAAGAGAGAGAAAGACACAAAGAGAGAGAGAGAGGAGCAGAGGGAGAGAGATACAGAGGGAGGAGGAGGAGAGACAGAAAGAGAGACAGACAGACAGACAGACAAGCAGACAGACAGAGATCATGCGACAGATCTCCAGTCCGTCTGTTAGGAAGGACAAATGACGCCGGACGTTATTGTAAATTACATTTGTTTCGCTCAATGGAGAGATCTTCAGACTTGTAGCCTAAAATAAGCAGCTGCAGAATGAAACTCAAGCATAAAATCATTACGCATGCAACTTGATAATTAAAAAAAAAAGATGAAAGAAAACAGGTCGCATCATAAGTATAAACTAAATTAAAACCTTGTGTGATTTCACCTGAAATTTTTCATCTACGGTTTCAGTTTGGTCGTGTAATACACACACAAACTGCTCCGATGTCGTTCTATCATCAATACTTAAACCATAAACTCTGAAGTCGAAAACAGGCGAGTGGTGTCCATACCAAAGTTACCACAGAAGAGCTTTTTCCTGGAGATTATCTGTTTGATGGGATTGTTCTTTATCAGTGAAAGCTAATTTGCCTGCTGTCATCATTAAAAGGCAACAACAACGACGACGACAACAACGACGACAATGGAAACAACTTTGATGACATCTTTAACGGTGTTTTCTGTCCCAGTGGTGGCTTCTGAGTCCGCCTGGGAAAAAGGCAAGAACAAATCTAATAAACAATTCGGACCAACAATCACAAACGCACGCACGAAGTGGGGGACTGAGGGGCGGGGGAAGGGGGGGGGGCTGTTTAATCTCGAGCTTCTATCACGGCAAACACCACAATAAATGAAAGACAAAAATATTGATTAATGATTAATCGTATGCCATATGATAGTCAGTCGTGTCCGACTATGACCATCAGAACAGCAGAGAAGGCAACTGCTGTTCCGACTATTTGGGCTAGAATTTGATTATAGTGGAGAGTGTCTTGCCCAAGTTACATCCCCACTCTCTCGGCCAAGAGGGTTTTAGGACAGTCGGCGTTGGGATGGTTCCCAAAGGCCAACTAGCCCACAAGGCTGCAGCACTAAGAACCAGTGCAGTTTTGCCTCCTAGTTTGAGAGTCATAGTCCTTCACAAAAGACTAAGCTGTAAATGATTTCCCATTCACTTTGCCATACAGAATGTGGGTATACTTTTCCCTTATTTTTCGAATGTTGAATGAGCAAACAAAACCAAGAAGCGCTGAGCTGTCATGTCGCATGCCAGCTTTAAAAAAAAAAGAAAAAAAAAAAAGCAGTGACCGATCATTTCATGCATGACTTAAGGTCACGCGTCCGTCGCGTGGTGTGTGCTGGAGGTAAGGTCGTGGGAATGGACTCTGTCACAAGACCTGGACAGTAACTGTCCTGAACCGTGACAGAATGGTCTGAACCATGAGCACCACCACGCCCTTTCTGCACCCCACCCCCACCATTTCTGATGTAAATTTCAGCTACAGATGGTGTCTTTCTTCAAAAGGAATAAAAGGTTATCTAATATCATCATCTTTTATGAACAGACAATAAATAAATATGAAATAAAAGGTTACTGCGCTAGCGCCCGGTTAAATTGCCAATTATTCAGAAAAGTAAGTAAGCAAGTAGTAACCGAGTAATTAACCAAGTAAGTAAGAAATTCTACCAGAAAGAAAAGAAGTAAGTAACCAAGCAAATGACCGACTGACTGACGTCTGATTGCTGGCTGGCTGACTGGTCTTGGCATTCACAACAGGAAATCTTTCACAGACAGATTGGATGGCGACATATTCTCATTCCTGACCATTCAGGACAGATGCTCGTTCTAAACGGATATCATCTTCAGTTCGGACACAGGAAAGAAAAATCAAAAGCCATATAAGAGTGCCCGGAATAAACAATAGTTTACCTTCAAAATGTGTTACAATACAAATAATTATAATCGTGAATACGACAGGAATACAAGAAAGTCTAAAATAAAGTCTTATTTTAATACATACACTGACAACAACAACACAAATCCAGGAAGTGAAAGTTGTAGATTCCAGTCCACACGCGCGCCCAGTTTCACAATTATCTCCCAAAACATGTGCGCAAGAAAGTTAACTCTCAGTTAGAACCACACCGTTCCCACCCCTCCCACTTACTCCATAACTTCCCCCAAAGACGCAGTGGACATGTTTATGGCGGAAGTCCATGTCTTGTTTTTGCACGGTGCCCCAGGTAGTACCCCCGCCCAAGGTGTCAGGTGGACGCTTCTGCACAGCACGGTCTGACCAGAGGGTCCAGTGTTTTATGGTCAGCCAGCGTCAGATTCCCTGGGGTCGCGAGTCCTGCTTTATAGGACACTTAGAAACCAAAGGATCGAGCGACTGGGTGATGGAGTGCTACCTCGTGGAGGTGGATCGGTCTGTCTGTAGTCCGTGATCTAGAGACCGAGAGAGAGACCTGGATCCCTAACAAGAGAAAGACTGGCGAACGTAGAGTCTCATAATTTAGTTGGTCAGTTGGTTGGTTAGTCAGTTATCAAGTTTGTTGACTGGTTGGTTTGAACCTTTGTTTAATAAAATGGTTGGTTAGTTGGTTGATAAAGTAGCTAGCCAGCTAGTAGGTTGGTATGTAGCTGGTTAGTAAGTGAGTTAGTAAGTGAGTGGGTGAGTGAGCAAGCGAGTGAGTGTTTGGTCAGATTGTTTCATTGGCGGTTTAATTACGACACTCACCAGGCAAACGGGGTAACAAATCAGCTGAGCTCATGGCTTTTTTTTTTTTTCTTTTTTTTTCTCAAGGCCTGACTAAGCGCGTTGGGTTACGCTGCTGGTCAGGCATCGGCTTGGCAGATGTGGTGTAGCGTATATGGATTTGTCCGAACGCAGTGACGCCTCCTTGAGCGACTGAAACTGAAACTGAAACTGAGCTCACGGCCACCTGAGTGGGGACGTTGTGCTGAGCCGACTGCACCATGCAGGCACCCGGTATGAAGTTTGTTACCAATGTCGATAGCTCGTTAGATTTGGGTTTTAATGATATCCTTATATTGCTTTTCTGTATTCCATTCCAGTTCGTGTACTTTTTTTTTTTTTTTTTTTAATTGCAGCCAGTTCATTGACATGTAACTAGTTTAGAGCAAGGTTATAAGTTTTGCTTGTTGTGCTTTGACTTATCTGTTATACAGCTGCTTTGATGTTTCTGTGAATGAATAAAATTAATTTAAAACAACAATATCCTTATCCACATCTAGTGATATTGCCTACTGAGATGAATAACCATTCCAACAAGATGGGTCGAGGAAAGAAAGCAGCCGAGTATTTATTTCAGAGGTGTGCACTTGCACGCACGCCCTCGCACACTCATGCATTGACAGACACACAGATACATAAGCAGGCGGCCAAAAGCACACTGGCACCCACAAACGCGCGTGCGCACTCTCGCTCTCTCTCCCTCTCTCTCTCTCTTGTATGCAATGTCTCTGTTTTCATTAAATTTCCTTCACCCGCCCGGGATTTACCTTTTTCTATCTTTCTGTCTTCCTTTAAACTTCTTGTCCTCTAAGGTGTTTTTTTTTTTTGTTGTTGTTGTTTTTTGTTTGTTTGTTTTTGCTGTAGTGGTTTTGTTGATTTTTGTTTCGCCGGTTTTTTTTTTTTTTCTTCTTCTTCTTCCTGCGCATAGCATTATTTTCCAGCACTGCTGGCCGCCATTGACGTGGAAATATTGTCCAACCCCCCGTGAGCCGGCTGTCAATCAGCATAATCCCCAGTCACCCCCACAGCGCCCAGCAAAACGAAACCCGACACGTTCAATCAGCCACTGAGGGTTCTGAGAGTACGTCGTGACCGTACGATGAAGAACATTGCAAACAGCTAGAAAACCAAAACACAAAAAAAACAACCATTACTCAAGACTTCTCTCTCTCTTTCTCTTTCTCTTCACTCCTCTCTCTGTCTCTGTCTCTCTGTTTCTGTCTGTCTGTCTGTGCCACCCCACCTCTTCGCAACCACTAAACAGAAGATTAAGAAAGAAGAAAGTCGAGAGTATTGATATCTCTGTCCCTCTCCCTCTGTCTATTTATCTGTCTCTCTTTCATCCGCCCTCCCCGCACCCCCGCTCCCCCCAAACCCCCCTCCCCCTCTTTCTGTCTCCTTCCCAGTCTTTCTTTTTCGCCCTTTACTTCGCAGATCAGTGTCTCTAGCCCTCTCCCGCCCCCTCTCCCTTTCCTTCCCTACCCTCTCTCTCTACTCTGCGAAGAGAGTGTCTAACATGCCTGCAGAAGCGAGGACCCCCCCCACACACACACACACGTCCCCCGCCGGACCCCCCAGGTCACCCCCCCTCCCCCCCAGCCCCCTACCCTCCTGAACGCGTCAAAGAGGGAAAGCACTCATTCACACACCAACCCTCTGGCCAAAAAAAGAAAACGAATCTCGGGTCGGTACACACTTAAAGACCGCAGGGGGTACAGACGTCTCTCTCAATTCTATCCCACGTAGGTATAAAGACAGGGGTGGTGGTGGGGAGAGGGGTTAGAGTGGGGAAGAGAGTGGGGGTGGGGGGCAGAAGAAGAAGAAGAAAAGACGTATGGGATTTCTCCATTCCCTGTGAAAACTACCCCCCCCCCTGCCCCCCCACCTCCCTAGACCTACCCCTTTTCTGATCCGCCTACCCCCCTTCCCTTCAACACCCTTACCCTACCCCTCCTCCACCCACCTGCCCCCTCTTTTTCACCCTTCCTTCCCCTCCCATCCCCCTCCCCCTCCCCCCCTTACCCACCCCCCCTTACACACACACACACACACACACACACACACACACACACACACCTCTCTTCCAACACAGCTCATGATCTTTCTGTTTGCTTTTTTTTTTTTTTTTTTTTTTTTTTTTTTTTAAAGTGGCTCTGGCACACGCAGACGTTTCGGTCTGGAGGAGCTAAGCAACCACCAAGACCACGTGCCCAGCTCGTGTCGAAGGGCGACAGGCACTTTAGTTCCTTCCACATGCTGGTGTCCCTGGGTCGTTCCGAGTTCAGCGCTTACACCGTGGGGCTCGTTTGTACGTCTTGTCTGTCTGTTTGCCACTTGTCATTTACCCGCCCAAAGTCCATTAAATCTACTTACTGATTTCTGAAAGAAAAAAAAACCCAAATGAATATTATTAACACTTAAATCCTTTGTTTCTTCAGTCTGTACGTAGTTCGTTTCATTAATATTTTGTCCATTGATCGGAATTTTTGTTTGTTTGTTTGTATTATGAGTGAAAATTAATATGAGTGAAATATTACTTGTTAATTGAGTGATTGAACGAATGGGCCTGCTTCTAATTTTTGACATTACTCTTTTTTTATTTGCACGATATGTGTAAAAGATGAATGTATGATGTGTAAAAGATGAATGTATGTAAAATTCCAATGCCCCCATGGGTCACACGAAATAAACTTCTTATCTTGCCTTGCCTTGTCTTGCCATGCCTTGCCTTGCCTTGCCCGTCTAATCCATCGACGTGCATACAAAATATGCATCTCAGTTTGTGTGTATTGGCTGGCTAAACACCGTGTGGCATGACATATCAGAACTGAACCTGTCTGTCTAACTGATCTATGTCTTCGTACCATCTGTTTTAATCTAAGTTCCGATTCCCTCGACCTGTGACATGTATACACCTCAGAGCTCCCACGCCATAATAATCGTGTCAGTCTGTGTCTGTCTGTGTCTATCAGTGGGTCTGTTTATCTACGTCGATCTCAGTACGACTATGCTTTCCTCTCGCGCGGTGTTTTGTTGACATGTGAGTGCCCCTTTCATAAAAGATATGGAGGTGCGTCCTTCACGATTCCTTTTCTCTCACCCCCTACCCCCTTCTCTCTCTTTCTCTTCTGTCCCCTCTCTCTCTCCTTCCTCCTCCTCTCTCTCTCTCCTCTCTCCCCTCCCTCCCTCTCTTTCTTTCGCTCCTCAGCTCTCTCCCTCCATTCCTCCTCTCCCCCTCCCACCTCTCTCTCCCTACCTCCGCTCTCTCTCTCTCTCTCTCTCTCTCTCTCTCTCTTGTAAATGATGTAGATTAGCAAGGACAGATTGGAAAAATGGGCCATGACTAAAATGTTAATCCTTGAATAAAAAACGTTTTGAGTTCTGAGTTCCCCTCTCTCTCTCTCTCTCTCTCTCTCTCTCTCTCTCTCTCTCTTCCTCTCTCTCGGCGGAATAATTCTATGGCATTTATCCATTCGTTCCACCTTTCTGTTTTTCTATTACCGGCATGGAGAGACAGAGAAACACACAAGCAGACACACAGAGAGAGAGACAGAGACAGAAAGAGACAGAGTGATATACATTTTCAACTCACACAGACACAAACTAACACACACTCAGCTAGTCCCAACAGCACAGGTACCACTGTCTCTCACAAACCGAAATTCAACGAGCCGAGACGTCTCTCATGCAGTCAGTGACACGAGAATCTCACCAGGTGGTAGTGGCAGTGTAAAGCGTGCATAGACCTATACCTATACCTACCTACCTACCTTCCTGCCTACCTACTTACCTGCCTGCTTCCTTACCCAGCCATTTGGACGGGGACAAAATCACCTGTCCGCACGTGGCCGTAAATCAACTCCATTGTGAGTCAGTCACACGTGTGAGTGGCTTTAAGGCACTGTTGCACAGTCATTCACCTAACCGCCAGCATCGTGGGGGGATTAAAAAAAAAGAAAAAAAGAAAGAAAGAAAAAAAGACTACCAGGGTGGTTTAATTTTTTTTTTTTAATGAAGAAAGACAGAAAATGACAAAGGATAGAAAGAAGAAGGGAGGGTGGTGGGTTGCAGACAGAAAGAAAAAGAAAACTACAGTACAGTGTTCAATAATAATTATGATCGTACAAAATGATATTAACCTCTTTGACTTTATACATTATACCCATCCCCACTCGTCCTCAGCATGGTATTATTACCATTATCCTCCTTCCTTTGATCATAATAATAATAATGATTGTTTTCTATTTTGTTTTTGTTTGTTTGTTTGTTTTCCCCAAACAATACTGAAAGCGGTTCAAAGCTCTTCAGGAAACAAAAACCGATAGTATATCATGCAATGGAAAATTCTCCCTCCCCGCCAATGCACCACACCTTCAACGCCACCACCTCTCACTTCCCTTGTCACCTTTCAGGCTCTCCCACCCACACCCGTCCCCCACCCTCTCCCTACCTATCACCCACACTCCTACCCCCTTCTCCCTACCTCGCACTACCTGCCACCCCTCCACCACTCCCCTCCAAACAGAAAGTCTTGACTGAACGAATCATAGGAAATGCGTTTCAGTGCACACAAAAATGTCACTGGTCCCCACAAGACCGCATGCCATTTTACGCACTTACAGCTCTGGCACCAGGTTAGCATTGTCTGTATGGTGCCACCATAAAGACCGCTGCGGCGCTCTTGGAGCCAGGGAAACACGGCACTTGGTGCCAGATTGCTTCACAGCCACGCGCGATTGAAATCTGTGCCTGTGGTCAGCAAATATGCCCTGCAATAATATTGTTTCGGTCGACACGACGATCGCGGCAGAGCGGAAAATAAAAAGCAAACGCGCTTTCTTTTCTGCTATGCGACTGACGCGCGTGTGATAGCCGAGTGATTGTAGTGTTGGGTTTACTGTCCCGCGGTTTTCTGACGACTGTCGTTCGAATCCTGGCAACGGCCTGTAGGTTTTAGGGTGTAGGGGTTTGGTCTTTTTTCGTGTCTCAAAGATAAACATAGATTTATTATATATACATCTTCTATTGCTTTTGAAGCGTTTAGTTTTCCTTTAGAAATGGCTCATATTATTTTCAAACAGCAAGAAGACTGAAAAATCAGTTGACTGGAAATCTTTGAAAGAAGTTATGTTTGTTTGGGTTTTTTTTTTAAATTTTCAAGATGCTTGGAACATTTGGATCAAACCAAAACGTCTGAAACCAGATTCAACAAGATTCGTTCTGTGTGTTAAACGTTACCATCTTCGTGTTTCAAAAGCACAAAAAATGAAATGAGAAGTGTCAATTTATCCTTTTCCATTATATTTTTGACGGTTTTCCCCGCATGCCGAGCCGCAGTGCTACGATCTCTTTCGGAAGCCAAACACATTACGACTGAATACAGTAGCACTCAGCTGGGTCGTTCAGAACACAATTTTCCCTTTCGTTTCTGAATAAAAGCACAACAAATCAATTCACCAACCACTCAGCCAACAAAAGAAAACATTATTTTACCCAGTGATTAGGACAGACGTGATGACCTGTAACTTCCAAATTCTTTCTCGTCGATCGAACCTGTCACCTTCTTCTTCTTCGTCATCTCCTCTTTTAAACTCTGTGAAGAGTCATTTGGACGCCCGCACATAACTGTTTGTCATATTCCTCCGGGTTGTGTGTCAAAGCCTGGGTTTCTGCAAATTGGTTTTCCCTTCCATTCTGCATGTCGTCTGCGAGAGATGAGGAAAATAGGGGGAGTGATGCCCCTTTAAGTGTCGCTCTTTGCGTCCGAATATTTTATGCTTCTGTGTACCAACACTTCATCTTTCGCTACAGGAATAAGATTCCTTGCCTTCAATGTTACGTTTCATTCAAAGATCTGCAAAAAATAATAAATAAATAAATAAATAAAATTAAAATAAGATTATAAAAAAACTGTGTGTAAAAAGAGGCGTGTCTTCAGCTTTTCCTTTTCGGATTCTGTTGGGAAAATGTCAGTTCCACATCGATTTTTCATCACAGAAATAAACATACCAACAGACCAGAAACACAGCTATAAGTTTATACGGGTATATATATTTTTTGTTTATGTTTTCGGACATACTATCTCGTGTTCTTGAATTTGTCCTTTCTTTTGTTTTGTGTGATGTAAATAAACAAAGAAAAAATAAAGACAATTGTAAGATAACCAATTCAATAAATGAGTTATTCAGTATGTATTATTTGCATTTTTCATAACTTTCATAGAAGATACAATGAGACAGCCACCTTATTTCGTGTTGTCCCAACACTTTCCCTTATACTCATCTTCTGGAAATTATGCATCGATAAATAGCAAAGAGTGGTAACTCTCTGCATACACAAGGTACAGAACTTAAAGTCAATGCTGATTTCGCTACCAATTCAGCTAGCACACAGGTAAATGAAAGGTACATTGGAACAAACCCAGACACTTTCTCAAAAAAGGAAGCATCGGACTTGTCCTTATACCGGTCATTTGACATGTGCACACAGCAGCAAAGACAGACGAAATGTACAAACACAAATAAGCTTTTATTCAAGACTGGCATAGCCGCTTTAAACCTGAACAAGCCACACAGAACACATGAACAATACAGAACAAACACATGGTTGCCGCGATATGCATCGATAGTTCCCATTCCTTTTGGTGTTCTTTTTGTCTACTGCTGCTGTTGTTGTTATTGTTGTTGATTAATTTATCTTTATTTATCTATTCATTCTTTTTTTTCTCCTCCTTTGTACCTACCAATCGACGGGCGCGATAGACGAGTGGTTAAAGCGTTGGACTTTCAACCTGAGGGTCCCGGGTTCGAATCTTGGTGACGGCGCCCGGTGGGTAAAGGATGGAGATTTTTCCGATCTCCCAGGTCAACATATGTGCAGACTTGCAAGTAGAACCTGAACCCCTTTCGTGTGTATACGCACGCAGAAGATGAAATATGCACGTTAAATATCCTGTAATCTATGTCAGCGTTCGGTGGGTTATGGAAACAAGAACATTATTATTATTATTATCATTATCTTTTTTTTTTCTTTTTCTTTTTTTGTACGCTTATAGTTGACTTCATCAAGTTTTTGCGCCTTATACATACCATTATTAGTAGTAGTAGTTCTTTTTTTTTTATCTATTACTTATTTACTTTTTTTTCAAGGCCTGACTAAGCGTGCTGGGTTACGCTGCTGGTCAGGCATCTGCTTGGCAGATGTGGTGTAGTGTACATGGATTTGTCCGAACGCAGTGACGCCTCCTTGAGCTACTGAAACTGAAACTGAACATACCCAGCATGCATCCCCACCCTCCCACCCCCGAAAGCGGAATATGGCTGCGTACATGGCGGGGTAAAAACGGTCATACACGTAAAAGCCCACTCGCGTACATACGAGTGAACTTAGGAGTTGCAGCCCACGAACGCAGAAGTAGAAGAAGAAGCAAGAGAAGCACCTACCAATCAAAGCACCTGTGTGTTGAAACCTGGGGGTGTATGGTTAGTTTCTCAGTTGTGCCTGTGCTTCTTCTTCTTCTTCTTCTTCTGCGTTCACTCGTATGCACACGAGTGGGCTTTTACGTGTATGACCGTTTTTACCCCACCCTGTAGGCAGCCATACTCCGTTTTCGGGGGTGTGCATGCTGGGTATGTTCTTGTTTCCATAACCCACCGAACGCTGACATGGATTACAGGATCTTTAACGTGCGTATTTGATCTTCTGCTTGCATATACACACGAAGGGGGTTCAGGCACTAGCAGGTCTGCACATATGTTGACCTGGGAGATCGTAAAAATCTCCACCCTTTACCCACCAGGCGCCGTCACCGTGATTCGAACCCGGGACCCTCAGATTGACAGTCCAACGCTTTAACCACTCGGCTATTGCGCCCGTCGTGCCTGTGCTTGATCTTCAGCGTTTCTTTGAAGGAACAACCTGTTCAGCACCGCAGAGTGAATGCTTACTTCATGGATGGATGAATGTTCTTATGTTTTATTCTACACATACGCATCAGTGTGTTTATGTGCTCACACAACACATACAGACACACAGACAGAAATAGAGGCGGAGAAACACAGAGAGAGACAGAGAAAGGGAGAGAGTGGAAGAGATAAAAAAAAAAAAATTTAAAATAAGTGAAGTGTAAGCCTATGGCCAAAATGTCAACGAAGACAAAACGAACGAATCACCCCTAAAAGTAAAACATTAATTGACATCGCTCAGTCATAACTGTCAAAGAAAACAACTTTGAGCCACCTTTTTATTCAACTCCGTTTCAGTTTCACTTTCAGTTTCATTGACTGGGGTGTCAAAGTGCGCGGACTGATCCATATATGCTACAACACATCTGTGTGAAACGTAACATTAATTAAAATGATTAATCAAAGGAAACAAAAAAGTAAATATTGTCAAATATAACAAAATGAAAGATACTTATAAGACAAATGAAGTCACATAAAAACTGGTCACGTTCAACGAATGTGTGCACATCCATATGTGCATATGTGTGTGTGTGATTGTGTGTGTGTGTGTGTGTGTGTGTGTGTGTGTGTGTGTGTGTGTGTGTGTGTGATTGTGTGTGTGTCTGCGCGCGCGCAATAATTTGCAGTCTAACAATACATATATATATGTATGTATATATATATATATATATATATATATACATATATATATATATATATATATATATGTGTGTGTGTGTGTGTGTGTGTGTGTGTGTGTGTGTGTGTGTGTGTGCAACAATTTGCAGTCTAACAAACACGCAGGCCTCAGTAACCCTCGACTACTCTAAAAAAAAAAAAACATAAATAACTACAGGCCTTCCACTTCCACCATCCATGGGTCAGGGTCAGGCACAAAGAACCGTAGAAAAGAATTCCGAGCGGTCAAGCTGTTCAGCTGAGTAACGGACGTTCTGATTGGTTGCAATGATGCGGAACATGGCCGCCAACTTCCGGGATTCTTCGGATAACCGTCGGTTAACCTTTTATCTGTGAGTCCGGGATGGTTTCTGCATTCCAGGACCAAAAGGAACGGGTCTGGAAGAAAAGAGTGCAAGCTTTTGGTGGGAGCTCTGATTTTTGACGTGTGTCAGAGGACATTTTGTGTGATGGACAGGAGGAGCGTGTGGACTTTATGGGTGTGAAGGAAGTGACCGTGTTTCTGTGTGTCAGTGTGAACGTTGTGCGCGCGCGTGTGTGTGTGTTGGGGAAAAATGTATGTGTGCGTGCGTGCTTGCGCGCGCAAGTGTGTGTGTGTGGGGGGGGGGGGAGAAATGTGTATGTGTGTGCTGGCGTACTTGCGTGCACATGTGTATGTGTGTGTATGTGAGCGCGCGCGCGCACGCATGTGTTTGTATGTTGAGAGAGAGAGGAGACAAACAGGGACAGAGAAAGAGAGACGATTGTTACAGGAGATAGCGATCTTCCCTCTCTGATAAGCCGTCTATCAGTATCGCCAACCACGGCAAGCTCTCAGTGTGACTGTGTGACTGCTGTTGTCCTGTCTGAAAGGTTTCTCTGTTTGTCTTGTATCCTCTTTCCTTGCTTCTGTTTTCTCGGTGGCGTGGAGCTAGGAATTTGTGTTGGTAAGAGCACATGCCACGAGCTTTTCCTAGTGCAGGGATGGATAGACCAAAGACTGTTTTACCTTCTTTTTTGTTCTTTTCTTTTCTTTTCTTTTTCTTTCTGGATGTTCCTTTCTACTCTCTCAACTCCCTTACTTTCAATCTCCCCCTACTACCCCACTGACCTAACAATAATTGGATAGCGCATGCCTTCTTTGAGCTCCTTTGCTAACTGAAGCCAGCGGAAGTGTTCAATTAGCCATTTTGCTTCTCGTGTAAGTATAGCGCGAAGAGGTGACTTCATATGTGTAGCCGAGCGGTCAGCTGGCTTCACGGCAAGCTTTCACTTGCTCGCAGCGTTAGTTAAGCTGACATTCCTGTGTGTGTCTCCACTGCTAGTTTGCACCACGTGTCACTGCACTGTTTTCCTGTAATAACTTTTGTAGATAAACCATTGGCAGATTTCAATCAAAACACAACATTTGGCATGTCGTGGGCGCAAGCATAACACGATTTCATCGAAGATACACGTTTACAGTTCAGAAACTGCCACCAATTAGCAGACGACTTGTCAACGGACTGACGGTCGGATACGAGAAACAATATGGCGTCCAGTTGGCTTCAGTTTTCCTGGCCAATAAGCTGTCCATGTATTTTTAGAACAGTGCTACTACCACCATTCCCCGATCTTTCCCTTACACCACATCCCTCCCGTCTTGTGCACACTATCTCCTTTTCTCCGTTATATAATCGTCGATTTTTTTAAAAATTTTTTTGGGGGGCGGGGGATTTTTTGTTGTTGTTGTTGCTTTTTTCGTTTTCTTTCTTCTTTTTTCTTTTAACTTATCCATGCGTTATCGTGTCCCATATCTTCTGCTTTGGCTTACCCTATTTGTTCTGGTGTTCCAAAGGCCACAGCTGTTTAGGTCCCTCCCTTCTTGAAAAACAAATGTCTCTGCTGGTTTGCATTCTTAAAAAAAGAAAGAAAAATGTCCTAGGGTGGGTTGCATGAACAAACTTAGCAGCACTAAGTTTGCTTATCGCTAACAGTGTTCCCAACTCCACGGCAAATTCCGTATACTTGGGAATATTCTTATATCTGAGCGAACTTAGCGTTGCAAAGATTGCCTAATGCACCTCGGCCCTGGAGCATAACAATAATTTATAAATGAAAGCACACAGTTACTGCTGTTTACAATTAAGGTAAACACTAACTGTGCAGATCCTTTTTTTTTTTTTTTTTTTTTTTTTTTACTGGATTGACATACACCCGAATGGTGCCCGTTCTGTCGATCAGTCTACCTATCTATCAATGTGCGTATGCATGTATGTATGTATGTATCTATCTAAACACACACACACACACACACACACACACACACACACACACACACACACATGCGAATAACGTGTCAAATGAGAGATAACTAGAGTCACACCGACAGACATGCATAGAGAGAGAAAAAGACAGACACAGAGAAATGGGAAAAAAACGACGAAAAGAGCGTGGGAGAGGCAGAGAGAGAGAGAGAGAGAGAGTGAGAGAGAGAAACGCGAACAACAGGAGTCTCGAGTCAATCTACCCGATCAATTTTGTTGACCTTAGTTCAAAACCTGACACGGAATTGTTTCGCACGCAACAGTGCCATACTCATCACCTCCCTCCCTGCTTGACACCACACACACACACACACACACACACACACACACACACGTCTAAGAAAACAAACACGTATATATCCTAAACCTATCCATCGGACACTACATCCATCTGGAACCCCCCGCCCCCCCTCCCCCCCCCCCACACACACACCTAAAAGACCCCGGCTTCATTCAGCGCGCCATCCATCCATCCATCCATCCAATCAGTCCTGGTGATCTCAGCGCGGGATTGTCTTCAAGTCCAGGTTCCCACGCGGCAGGCTGCGTGGACTGCTCTGAACGATGTCACCCAGCAGGCAGAACGCCCACCCCCCTGAGGGTCTACAACACGTTCTTCAGCTGACGGACTGAGCTCCGGATGATCGGTTGCTGTGCCAATGAATAGGAGAGAAAGGGGAGAGGAGGTGGGAGAAGAAGGGAGGCGATCGAGGCAATCGGCGGCATAGGTTTCATTGAGCGGTCTTGTTGTTGACGGAGCCTACTTCAACACAGGAAACGCTCCAACACCTTCACCTTCACTTCCTCGCGCTGCCTTGGAGACCCGAGAGGAGAGACGGATTAGTTTGTCTCCGAGGCGTATGGGTTACGTGGGAGTCTTTGCAGATTGATGATAGGATTCCCTCCCCCCCTTCCCCCCCCCCCTCCACCGTTTCCGGGGTTTGGGAGGAAGGGTGTTGTCAGCAAAACTAACAAACGGCGGACGCAGTCCCCTGCTCTTAGTGGCCATTTGTGTGTGGTTCTCAAGATACTTGCAAAAAGTTCGGATTAATTCGTTTGCGACAGGATTGAAAACTAGCGTGGGTTGGAGGGGTGGGTGCGTGGGTAGGGGAGAGGCTTGTGTGAATAGATAGAAGTTGGTGCAAATCTTCAGTGTCACATATTGTGCCTCGAAGGTTTTAAATGGGTGTTGCTGGTGTGTTTCGATAAGACCAGTTTGTTTGTTGTTTTTTTTGTTTTGCTTTTTTTTTTTTTTTTTACATTTGTTTCGATATATATATATATATATATATATATATATATATATATATATATATTGTACTTGTATTTCTCCCCAGGGAGAGCGCGTCGCTACACTACAGCGCCACCCATTTTTGACTCACTTGTGTAAACAAAGTGAGTCTATGTTTTAACCCGGTGTTCGGTTGTGTGTGTGTGTGTGTGTGTGTGTGTGTGTGTCTGTGGTAAACTTTAACATTGACATTTTCTCTGCAACTACTTTGTCAGTTGACACCAAATTTGGCATAAAAATAGGAAAAATTCAGTTCTTTCCAGTCATCTTGTTTAAAATAATATTGTACCTCTGGGATGGGCACAAAAAAATAAAGAATGAAGCCTAATTATATGCAAACTGCATTTACTGTCATATTTATATTTTTTGTATTCTCTAAACGTGGCACTTTGATCTGATATTCTGACCCAACAGCTAGAGCAGTCATTATTATCATTTTTTGTTCAAACAGGAACTTCTTTTGCTAAGCATGGAAGTTTTATTTATTTTGCAAACATTTTGGTGCAGATAGTAAAAAAGGGAAATTACTCTGTAATGCTAGGGGACCTAATTTGCTTTAAACTGATCTTTCTCATCTTAAACATTACATTTTGAAATTATACTCAATACATAAAAAGCTTGGATTTTTTTTTTTAAAGTGTATCACAAGTGAGTCTTGAAGGCCTTGCCTCTCTTGTTTTTTGTATTTTTTCCTGCATGCAGTTTTATTTGTTTTTCCTATCGATTTTGATTTTTCTACAGAATTTTGCCGGGAACAACCCTTTTGTTGCCGTGGGTTCTTTTACGTGCGCTAAGTGCATGCTGCACACGGGACCTCGGTTTATCGTCTCATCCGAATGACTAGCGTCCAGACCACCACTCAAGGTCTAGTGGAGGGGGAGAAAATATCGGCGGCTGAACCGTGATTCGAACCAGCGCGCTCAGATTCTCTCGCTTCCTAGGCGGAGGCGTTACCTCTAGGCCATCACTCCATATATATATATATATATATATATATATATATATATATATATATATATATAGAGAGAGAGAGAGAGAGAGAGAGAGAGAGAGGTTTACGTTATTCCAGTCGCACCTGATATTCCATGGCAGTGCATAGGTTGAAATGAATCAAACTTCCGTTACATGGATTCAAGATTTGAACAGTCGAAAACTTTGTTCCAGTGTAGATTCTCAATCACTTTTCCGTCATCATAATCAACAACGTCGTCGTCATCGCTATCTTCTTTTTTTTTTTTTTTTTATTGATAATACGGCTATAATCATCTTCTCTGGGGAAACCTGTAACAAAATTCAAGAGCAGAATAGTAATATTGTGATCATCCAACCTCGGGAAAGCTTGTGAAATGGCGAAAATTTGAATGACAATGCAAGTTACAGATACAAAACGTCAGCTGTTTTATTTTCTTTGAACTGTTGTTTTGATTGTGACGTTAGCATAATACAGAAGTACTGATTCTGATACTGATTAATCAACTGAAATTCAAAATGTCGTCCTTTTCTTTCACCGCGTGATTATGTGAGTCTTTATGACAGGTGGTAGCGTCGTTCAAGGTTGCGTTATTTTCACATGGGAACGCTCTTTCTTCAGTCAGCAACCGGGGTATAGACAACAAGACTGATAAATAAACACTTCGCAGAACGAAACGGCTATCTCTTCTCCCTCTCTCTCTCTCTTATTTGGCACTTTTGTGTTTATATCCTGGCTTATATTTCCTATTTTCTTCCCTGCTAAATATATATTGGTATTTATATATATAGGTATATATATATTTTTTGTATATATATATATATATATATTAAAAATGTTGTTATGTTCATACCCCTTCATATGGGGCTTTAGCCTTTATGAATAAATTCCAATTCCAATTCTCTCTCTCTCTCTCTCTCTCTCTCTCTCTCTCTCTCTCTCTCTCTTTGTCGTCGCTATCTTCATCAAAGTGTTTTAATTTATTTCCTTCTCTTCTATCCAGAAATGACCAACAATTATAATAATAATGCCTAAAACAGTAAATATTTGGGTAAAAATGCTCAACCGAAAGCAGTGACATTATGTGTGATCATTATGTATCACAAAACAATCATCGCTGCAGAGCAGAAACAAGGCAGAGGCAGCACAGCGGGGTTGTAGCAGTGCTAGCAGTGAAGGAGGGGATAGAATAACATTCCCTGGGGAAAAAAATCCTTATCAAATCCAGGATGGCATGTCATTTCCAAATCAGTGTATGAAAAGACCGTATAGTATAGCATTCTGAGGTGGTGATGGTATTAGAAGTAGTAGTAGTAGTAGTTGTTGTTGTTGTTGTATTAATATTAATAATAAGAAGAAACTTCTTCACAAAGTAGAGATCAGAAATAACACTTTTAAATCAGAACTGTTTTTCCCAACGGGAAGGGGAGGGATTGGTGCGTGTGTGTGTGTGTGTGTGTGTGTGTGTGTGTGTGTGTGTGTGTGTGTGTGCTGTCTGTCTGTGTGGCGGAGACGTGAGATGGGGTGGGTTAGATGGGAAACGGACAACAAATAGAAGTGTGAAGGAAGAGAGGGGCGGGAACCACAAACTGTAAACTTCAACGTAAAACCTTCCAAATCCAATACGTAAAACCACATCACACGACACGGTGGGTCCCATGGACTATATATATATATAAAAAAAAGAAGAAGTAGAAGATTTTTTTTTTTCAATCAAAGAAAATAAATAAATAGATAAAAAGTCAGGTGTGGAGAGGACCTTACATTCAACAGCTATAACAAACAAGTCGTGCGGAAAGCAACCACCACAAAGGTTACATATACATACATAAATCCTAAAAATCCTACAGGCGACACCCACGGCCGTTCCCACGGTACCTTCCACACCCCCAATGGCTCGCGCAGCATCCCATCACACCTGCCTGCATCACCATCACTGAGAGGTCCTACTCGCCACGCCGCTGTCATGGTCAAGGCGTCAAAACATCAAAACGGTCAAGGTGTCAAAATTCTCGCGGGCAACGACACGGCCACGACGTCAACAGTGGTAGGGATAGTTTTGATAACTAACGGTCGGCGTTCGAACCATGAATGTCGAAGGAAGGATGAATGATCTCCGTGTTGTAGTGAGTAGTGAGCCTGGTTTTTAGTAGATCTTTGCAAGGCTAATAATGCGGGGTAGGTGTGGGGGTGGGGGTAGGGGTGGGGGGTGGGGGACTTCGGGGAGTTTTAACACGCGGAGGTGTTCTGGTGAGCGGTGGGGATTTCTGTTCTGTCGGGCTTTTGTTGTTGGTGTTTGTTGGTAGCCTGTGGGAAGTGCGGGGTGGTGGTGGTGGTGGTCGGGGGGGGGGGATGGGGGTGGGGCGGGTGGGGGTGTCGAGGGAAAGGGGTGGGGGTGTTAGGGTGTGATGGGGGTCCGTGGGAGAAGGGATGGATGTGGGGGATGGGGTGACGTGAACGGGGTGGAGGGAAGGGGTTGGTCGTTGAAGCTGGGGCGGGGGATGCAGAATTAGTTCACTGGGTGTGGGGCGGGGGGGCGTTGGGGGGGGGGGGGGGGTTGGGACCCGATAAGACAATAATATATTAACTTGGATGAATGAAAACGTACACCAAGGGGAGAACAAGAATAAAACTGTATACACCTTTAAACCTCCTGTGTCTCATCACCTCTCTCTGTGTCTACCCTTCTCTCTCTCTCTCTCTCTCTCTCTCTCTCTCTCTCTGTCCCTCTCTGTCTCTGTCTCTCTCTCTCTCTCTCTCTCTCTCTGTCCCTCTCTGTCTCTGTCTCTCTCTCAGTAGGATGATGAGTGAGCGGGAGATATGCATGATATGTATATGTGCCTATGTCCAAAGTTCATTAAACCATTTCGAATCTCTCTCTCTCTCTCTCTCTCTCTCTCTCTCTCTCTCTCTCTCTCTCTCTCTCCTCTCTCTCTCTCCCTCTCTCTGTGTGTATGTCCTTCTCTGTGTCAAATTCTTTGTACGTGTGCGCGCTAATGCATGTGTGTCTGAGAGAGAGAGAGAGAGAGAGAGAGAGAGAGAGAGAGAGATCAGCTAACCGTTTTATCCACTACACACATACTTTCTCTCTCCATTTATACTTATTTCGGTTCGGTTGGTTATGCTCTGCGAGATATTACACTGTTTGAAGTCGTTTCTTTCTAGAAGAAAAAAAACATACTTCCCCTCTCAACAGAAACAGCATCATTCGCACCTCGTACTGTAA
>NC_134876.1:65376808-65381808 GCF_041734735.1 Babylonia areolata
GTAGAAAAACAGAGACCGTAACCAAATTATATGGCTGTGCGCTATACAGTTAGCCAGCTTTTATATAATTACCAGCGTCTGCAGCTGAACCGAATCAACTCTCTCTCTCTCTCTCTCTCTCTCTCTCTCTCTCTCTCTCTCTCTCTCTCTCTCTCTCTCTCTCTCTCTCTCAGTGATCCGCTAATAACAATCGCACTGCAAGGGAGACGGAGAAGCAAGGCCGTATCTTAGAAGGGCAACACATGACCAACCACCTCCTGTGGGAAGTGTACCGTCCTTGAGTTGGACCACCACCACCACTCCGCATAGCTAAACTAATTAAGACTCCCAAGGCGAAGGTATAGGACCACTTCTGATGGCACTCCGGCAGCACGCAGCAGGGGGGGTGTTGCTGGAACCTCTGAGGGTGGTGTGCAATGTAATGATGCTTTCGCTGACTGCCTTGGAATCTCCAACGCGCTGAGGTTTGTCTGGGTCTTTGATGGAACGGCGTCGCCGGTCAGTACAGATGCCGTGTTGTTCTGCTGGACCCCGTCCCGAATTTGGAGGGTCCTCCAGTGTGTTGTGGAATGTCTTTGAGCGTGTTTTTAGTGCCGGCGGGTGGTTGGGGAGAGGAAGGGAGGAGGGTTTTGATTCTGTGTTGCAGGATCTGTTACTGGGTGTTGTTGTTGTTGTGGTGGTGGGTTCCAGAATCTGAAGAGGCAGGGCGGAGTGGGTTTAATTGTATGTTTTGAACACTGCTTACAACCACTTTCACCTCATCAACACGTGTTAACTGCGAGCGTCTTGGCACTAATTGTTGTCAGTTAGCATCAAGTTACACTCGAAAGCCATTTAGTTTGGAATGTATGCTTTCTGTCTCTTTCTGTTTCTGTCTCTGCACGTCTCTGCCTCCAGTCTGTGTCTGTCTCTCTGCCTTTTCTTTCTTTCTCTGTTCCTTACCTTCCTTCACTGTTTTTCTCTGACTCTGTCTGTCTCCGTCTGTCTGTCTGTGCTGTCTCTATCTCTCTCTGTCTCTCTCTCACCACACACACACACACACACACACACACACACACACACACACACATACATACACACACACACACACACACACACACACACACACACACACACACACACACACACACATACACACACAATATCTTATCTATTTTGCAATCTAGTCGGCCATGTGTTCCAAGTTTGTTGATTTTATAAACAGTCAAAGTAAAGAATAAATATGAAAATAGATAAATGAATAAAGATAACCATAACAACTACTGCTGTCAACGACAACTGCTTTGACTAACCCTACTACTGCTTCTGCTGCTGCTGCTGCTACTACTACTACTACTACTACTACTACTTCTATCAATGCCACCACCACCAACACCACTACTACTACTACTGTTGCTGCTGCTATAACTGTAGTTGTTGCTGCTGTGTCTGCTCTGTTACCACCACCTCTACCACCAGCACAACCACCACCACGCCACATTGCTATTTCTCGACCTCACCCTCTCCCTAAAACTACACAACCACTCCACTGCTGTCACTACATCCATCATACTGCATTTCTATTACTACTGATGCAAGGGAAAACGGACAGAAGATCATCACTTCTTTCAGCACTGTGAGAAATACCAGAGAGTTTCCGTAAATCTCCGACAGAATCAACAGTGGTGGGAAAACACACACACTCTCTCTCTCTCTCTCTCTCTCTCTCTCTCTCTCTCTCACACACACACACACACACACACACACACACACACACACACACACACACTAACTCACACACACACACACACACACACACACACACACACACACACACACACACACCAAACCAAAACAAAACAACTACCACAATGCCTACCGCCACTTTTATTTACTCCTACGACGACTACACGTAGACGATAATCAAGACATCACCAACACACACACCACTCTTTCCGCACCATCAAAAGATGCTAGCAGCCAGTGTCAGTCAGAGCATCTCTGTCTGATAAAATGGACAATCTGTGGTTAGAGGGGAAGGAGATCCCCCCCACCCCCCAAAGAAAACACCACGAGTCTGCTTCCACTTCCGTTCGCATGGCGCCTTGCCACGCGGATCGTCTCCCTTGATTTACGGGGGGTGGCGGTGGCGGTGGCGCCAGGTTCGCGGTCAGGTGGATCAGGTGGCCAATCACAACAATCCTAGCTCTTCCCTGGGGGGCTGCAGCTCCTTTGGCGTGTTTTCATTGGTCACACACTCTAGCGGACGACGCTGCGGTAAGGGAAGAGGAAAACAAAAAGTTGGTGGAAGTGGTGTGCAATGTTGGTCAGGTTAAATGAAACGTTGAGCGGAAATTTTGTTTTGTTTTGTTTTGTTTTGTTTTGTTTTGTTGTTGTTGTTGTTGTTTTTGTTTTTTTTACTAAATTATTTCTAAAATTGATGGAGGAGTCGACCGGTTATTCATTCATTTATTCGTTCATTCATTCAGGATTGGGGGGTTGAATGGTAGATTTATTGATGGTTGATTGACACACACTCTCTCTCTCTCTCCCTCTCTCTCCCCCCCCTCTCTCTCTCTCTCTCTCTTAAGTTGAATGACTGTTTGGAGAAACCTTACACCAGACAACAAGTGTTCATAAGGTTCACATCAGGCCGACCACAATGCGACGTAATGCGCGTGCGTGCGTGTAAAGTAAAATAAAAAAAAAGGAAAAGAAAAGAAAAGAAAATACTGATGCGGTGTTCCTTTGATGGCGCCGCGATAGCGCTATGAACAGCACACTAAATGACCATCATACAACATAGTTAAAACTGTACTACCAGAATTGTCGCTTTACAACGAAGAATATATGAAACGGGTAATGTGATTTTCCAGCAGCGAATAAGTAGCTTCAGAAACTCAGACTTTACGTCCATAAAACAGATTTCTTTCTCAACAATGCAAGATAGGATTAACCCTCCTCAACCCCAACCCCCTGCCCCCCCCCCCCCCCCCCCCCCCCCCCCCCCCCCCCCTTTTTTTTTTTTTTTTTTTTTTTTGGTCTTCTGCCGCCGGCGCTGTCGGTATTCACTTACTTCCACCACGACACAGTTCGTATGAGGATCCAACGATTTAATGGCGAAAGACGGTCTTTATCACACTGTCAATCGAACGCCTCCTCCAACCGCATCCACTCACCTCCAAACCCCATCATCCACTCCCCTTCCCAACGCTTTTCTTTGCTTTCTATTCTAACCGCGGTCTTATTCCTCCACTATTCTCACCCATCTCCCGTGAGTGGTAAACATACACATCAAGCTTAAAACTTAAGCCCTAGTCCACAAGACAAGCTTTACAAGCGTCCGTCCCCCGCTCAACCTGACCGACCATGGACAAGTCCACCGGCGGCCTCCGTTCCTGTACTGGCGGCTCGCCTAAGTGAGCAATAACCCACTGAGGCAGATTGGAAAGCTTTTACACGACTGATCGCTTCTTCAGAGAACAGCCACGCTTTTCCCTTGCCCTTAGGTTACACGCCCTCATCTTCTCTTCTATTTTTTTTTTCTCTTAGTCGGCGGCGCCCTTCCTTCCTCCTCCCACTACTACTACTACTACACTTGCTGTGGGAGTGACCCCAATGATCTTCTAAACAGCCCTCGCTCATCATCAAAGGGTGAGGAGGGCCCCTGACCCACCTCCCTGTCCTGGGCTGCAGAGCGGGAGGTCCATCATTAGTAGGCTTGCCCACTCCGTCTCTCGTCCCATGATGGGCCATTTCATCGGCGCGCGGACTCTGGATGGGTGGGTAATTACCCTGACCCGGGGTACCCCCGTGAGCGGCCATCTTGTCACCCCCCCCCCCCTCCCCACCCCCCCACACACACACACTCCCCCTCCTCTTCCCGGCTCCACTCCCCTACCGCCTTCCCCTCCTCTCCCTCCAGCCCTTCTCTCCCACCTCCCAGCCTAGCCCTGTGGGCGAGGCAGAGCTAATGACAAGGTGGCCGCCTGTGACATCATGTAATGGCTGACCCTTCTGTGTGGAGGAGTGATGCCCAGTCAGTTAATGTTTTGAGGGAGAGAGAACGAGAGAAAGAGAGAGAGGCGCTTTGACGCTTTGACACTTTATTGTCATTACCTGCAAGGGTCAATTGATAAGGGGTTAACAAGGGTTAATTCTTATATCACCATAAGTACAAAACAACACACTCTGCTTATCAGCATTTGAAAACATATCACACAGAGTCAGAGGAAGAGGCTGTGCTTTTGTGGACCCGTTGGACATGTGGCCGGCCGGCCGTCAGAGCGCGCGTGCGCGCGCGCTCGAGAGCGGTACGCGCATGTGTTCGTATGTTTTCCGCATTTATGTGTTCAGTAAGATTGTTTCATATACATGTTCATGAATTATAATCATAGTTATCCATATGAGACTATTTTTGTAGCCTTTAACTGTGACTGATTGATCTATCTATCTATCTATCTATCTATCTATATATATATATATATATATATATACTTGTCCTTGCTCCACGCGAAGTAATACTAACACACACACACACACACACACACACACACACACACACACACACATTTTTGTACTCATTCGACAGTCATGCCACAAAGTGTGGGTTATTTATGGAGACAACTCTGTATTTCAACTCATCAGTGTCCACAGTTATGTCCCATGGATGTTCTGTGTGAGTGCTGGTCAGCACAGGACTTGCGGACAACTTCGTCGATCATGCCGTCGGTTTCGTGTGCAGTGAATCAGTTTCAGCTTCAGTATTTCCAGGAAGCGTCACTACGCTCGGACAAATCCATATACGCTACTCCACATCTGCTATGCAGATGCCTGACCAGCAACACAAGCCAATGCGCTTCAATCGTCAGGCCGAGTTTGGGTGCATGCATATAAATATTTGTGTACCTATCAGAACGGATTTCTTCCACAGAATTTTGCCAGAAGACAACGCTCTCGTTGCCATGGGTTCTTTTTCACTGCGCCAAGTGCGCGCTGCACACGGGACCTCGGTTTATCGT
>NC_134876.1:65386808-65419308 GCF_041734735.1 Babylonia areolata
CACGCAGAAGATCAAATACGCACGTTAAAGATCCTGCAATTCATGTCCGGGTTCGGTTGGTTATGGAAACGAGTATATACCCATCATGCACACCCCTGAAAACGGACAATGGCTGCCTACATGGCGGGGTGAATAAGCAAAACTGTTATACACGTAAAATGTTACATGTCTGTTTGTGTATGTGTGCGTGCCTGAAATTTGATTGAATGACACGTGAAACGAATGATGTGCACCCAATGGTAGCCGTCAGTCGACTCTACCCAGGTAAGCAGCCTGTTGTGCAAAGGATCCCGTGTTTGTGAAGCGCTTGGAGCTTGTTCTCCGACCGAGGATAGGCGCTATATAGGTATCCGTATCATCATGAAACATTGCAGATACCGCTAGCGGTCAGCACAGCAAATCTGAATTCAATTTCTGAAGAAATGTGGGCTCCCATCTGGGCCCCCGACAGACAGTCAAACAGACAAACAGTCCGGTGGATGCGGACAGTGTGACAGATGAAACAAGATAGAAGAATGTTTTATTATCTCTGAAAGAGATATTAGAGACAAGTTTGCTGATAAAAAGCTGTATTCAAAAAATTAATGAAAATCGAAAAAACGCATTTCATCCACATAACACAGAAAAAAAATTATTACACCAACTACTACTACTACTACTACTACTGCTGCTGCTGCTGCTGATGATGATGATGATGATGAACAATAATAATAATAACAAATGCAAAGATCGAGATTTTTTACGCTGATCAAAATATACAAAGATCGATAAACCCGCGTGCAGCTTCCCAGCAAAAAATAAACTCATTAATCCACAGCAACAAAGGTGTTTTTATTGGATGAGTTCTACAGACAAAAAACCCTTTATATATATATTTATGTACAGCTACATTCGAAAACAAAACAACTCTTCTTTTCTTTTTCTTTTTTTCCTTTTTTTTTTTTGTTTGTTAACCGCACTTTTTATGCGTGTAGAACAATGGCAGGAAAAAGGGAGGGGGGCGGGGGAGGGGAGGGGGGGAGGGAAACGGAAGATTGCCTCAATCCTACCCCTACCCCTGCCTCCCCTCCCCCCATCCCCTCCCCCCATCCCACTTTTACAAAAGGAATATCTAATGATGAAGGTGGCGACAGTTTGGGGAGCTTGCCGGCAAAACAACCAATCCAATCAATTGTGTGGTCCTTGAAGTGTGCGCCAACTGCTACCTTCAACATTGCTCCCCCCCCCCCTCGCCCCCCGCCCACCCCACCTACCTCCTCCCCTCCTCTGCCCCTCCCCCACCGCCCCCCCCCCCCTCCTCCCCCCCAGACCCCCCCCCCATCTGCTCAGCATTGTTCTTGTACATGTTTGTTTCGCAGCGTCACGTTGCTTCTCCCTCTCTCTCTCTCCGTCTGTCTCTCTCTCTCTCTCTCTCTCTGTCTCTGTCTCTCCGTCTCTGTCTCTCCGTCTCTGTCTCTCCGTCTCTGTCTCTGTCTGTCTCTCTGTCTCTCTGTCTCTCCGTCTCTCTGTCCCTCTCTCTGTCTCTGTCTCTCCGTCTCTGTCTCTCTCTGTCTCTCTGTCTCTATGTCTATCCGTCTCTCTCTGTCTCTGTCTCTCCGTCTCTGTCTCTGTCTCTCTCTGTCTCTATGTCTCTGTCCCTCTCTCTGTCTCTGTCTCTCCGTCTCTGTCTCTCTCTGTCTGTATGTCTCTCCGTCTCTCTCTGTCTCTGTCTCTGTCTCTGTCTCTGTCTCTCTGTCTCTGTCTCTCTCTCTGTCTCTGTCTCTCCGTCTCTGTCTCTCCGTCTCTGTCTCTCTCTGTCTCTCTGTGTCTCTGTCTCTCTCTGTGTCTCTCTGCCTCTGTCTATCTCAGTCTCTGTCTCTCTCTCTCTCTCTCTCTCTCTCTCTCTCTTTTCATATAAGCAAGACTGGCATTATGAAATGAAAACAAATGAAAAATACAGTTGGTTCTATCATTTTAAAAATGTTTTTGGAATAGAAAAATATATCACAGTTGTAACCAACAAGTGGCATAGAATCAGTTTAGCCAGGTTTAGGTTGAGATCTCTTGGATTATATGCTCATAAGTATTGGTTTCAAATTAACCCATCCATACTCTCCCCTTGTCGGATGTGCGGTTTTATAAAGGAGGATGAGTTACATTTCTTGTTTCATTGCAAAGCGTACGCTGATATTCGTGAAAAATGTACTGTCTTCAAAACATGTTCTGTAAATAATGAAGATCTGTGCAGTGTACTTAACATACATCAGGAAAATTCAATCCAGTCTCTGGCAAAGTATATTGCCGAAGCATATAATTTTCGAAGAAAAAACATTGCTCACTGTTGTTCTTTAAGTAACTGACTTCGTAAACTGGATGGTCGAAATTATGTAGATTCCTTATCAATGGATTTCAAAAATGGTATGTTTTAAATAGTCGTTCAAAAATGGTATGTTTTGAATAGTCGTTCCATCTTTTTTTTAGAACTATTTTGTTGTTGTTTTGATTGTACCCCCATGTCATTAGGGCTGGAAAGCTATTGACATTAAAACAATTCTGAGTTCTCTCTCTCTCTCTCTCTCTCTCTCTCTCTCTCTCTCTCTCTCTCTCTCTCTCTCTCTCTCTCTGTCTTTCTCTCTCTATCGATTTCCTTTTAGTCCTAATTGGGTGGACGTTTTTGCAGTACCCAATCATGTTGAAGGAGAGAGAGAGAGAGAAAAAAAAAAAAGAAAAAGAAACGCCATGATCTGGTTAACGTACAAGACCTTCCTGTAGGTCTCCTTTCAAAATATTTGTGCTGCTTTCAACCTGCACACGAAGGATTACAATACTTGCTGGTTGTTAGTTTTTGCTGTTCGATGACGAAACTCGATTATGATACGCTGGGTGGGTGACCAGATCGATGTGCCAATCATTCTTTCTTGTGTCCTCGCGTTTGGATTGGACGGTGGTCAGTCCCTTTGATGATCGCCGGCTGGTGTTTTTCACGGTGTTTCTTTGGATGCTGAGAAGGTTCTGGTGGCTGGTATGCTGGATCTGATGCAGTATGTGTCGTGGGCGTTGAGGGATTCAGTACAGACTTCGTCGTGGTGCATTTTTTGTGTGTAGTTCTTCTGGACCTGTTAGCGGTTTTGATGGAAGGGGGAGAGAAGGACAGAGACAGACAAACAGACAAACTAGACAGAGACAGAGATATAGACAGAGATAGACAGGAGGAGGATGAACACAGCCACAGAGACACAGGGAAAGAGAAAGTGAGAGATAGACAAACAGACAGACAAACAGACAGATAGACAGACAGAGACAGACAAACAAGACAAACTAGACAGAGATATAGACAGAGATAGACAGGAGGTGGAGGAACACAGCCACAGAGACACAGGGAAAGAGAAAATGAGAGACAGAGAGACAGACAGACAGAGACAGAGAGACAGACATAGAGACATACAGACAAACTAGACACACAAACAGACAGGAGGAAGAACACAGCCACAGAGACACAGGGAAAGAGAAAGTGAGAGATAGAGAGACAGACAGACAGACAGACAGACAGACAGACAGACAGAAAGAGACAAAAAGAGACGGTGACAGAGAACAAAATGTTTGTCAACGTGTTAGTGTGTTCGTAGGTTATCAGTATGATGTTGTTAACATCTCAGTATTGTTAACATCTCAGTATCCACGTGTTCATATTTTTTTTTTAAGTTTAATTTTTATCTCCTTCCTTTCTTCCTCCTGGTTTCTGTCTTTCAGTTTCTTTCTTCTTCTTTTTTCTTTTTTTTTTACTTCTTTTCTTGTCCTTTTTTTTTCTTTCTTTTTTTCTTTTTTTCTGCCTCTTTCTTTTTTTCTTCTTTTTTTTTTCTCTGTCTGACTTTCTGAAATAAAACGTTTCGTCATAAACTAAAACAGAACTCTTTTTCAGTGAACAGATGAAGATTGCGGATCAGCAGCGCTGAAATATTTCAGAGGATGACGATGACGACGATGATGACGATGACGATAGCGCTTGTTCGTCTGCTGTTGATGGTGCTGCTGTGTCTCTGGAGACCTCCCGTGGCAGGTACCGAGTGTTTTGATGGTCTTCAGGGCAAGGCTACAGGGACAGACTGTGGGGAAAATGGACAGACTGTATTGTATTGTATTGTATTGTGCTGTGGTGTGCTGTGCTGTGTTGCGTTGCGTTGCGTTGTGTTGTGTTATTTTGTTTCGTGTTGTGTTGTGTTGTGTTGCATTGTATTGTATTGTATTGCATTGCATTGCATTGCATTGCATTGTGTTGTATTGTATTGCATTGCATTGCATTGTATTGCATTGTATTGTATTGTATTGCATTGCATTGCATTGCATTGCATTGTGTTGTATTGTATTGCATTGCATTGCATTGTATTGCATTGCACTGTATTGCATTGTATTGTATTGTATTGTCCTGTCCTGTGTTGTGTTGTATTGCATTGTATTGCATTATATTGTGTTGTGTTCTATTGTGTTCTTTTGTGTTCTATTGTTTTGTAATGTATTGTATCGTATCGTATTATATTGTATTGTATTGTTTTGTTTTACACTTTTTTGTCACAACAGATTTCTCTGTGTGAAATCCAGGCTGCTCTCCCAAGGGAGAGTGGACTTTTCTACAGAATTTTGCCAGAGACAGCTCATTTGCTGCCGTGGGTTCTTTTACGTGCGCTAAGTGCATGCTGCGCACGGGACCTCGGTTTATCGTCTCATCCCACTGACTATCGTCCAGACCACCACTCGAGGTCTAGTGGAGGGGGAGAAAATAATGGTGACTATGGGATTCGAGCCAGCGTGCTCAGATTCCCTCACTTCCTCGGCAGACGCGTTTCCTCAACGCCAACACTTCTCTGAAACTCATTATTCAAGCAGCATTTTTTTTAATTATTTTTTTTAATGGCTTGTTAATGCCCACAATCAGCTGATTTGTAAGTTAACAGTAAAACAGATGTGTTGACCAGCGCATGGAAGAACATTCACCCTGATGTACATGTATATCTTTCCGTGTTATTGAAAGCCCAACACAGGAAACGAATGACGAGCGCTCGGAGACAGTTGTCAGTAGGCTCTACTCAGGTAGGCAGGCTGTTGTGCAAATTACCCTGTGGTTGTAAAGCGCTCACGGCTTGGTCTCTGATCGAAGATAGGCGCTGTATAAATGATAATGATAATAATAATGATGATGATGATGATGATGATGATGATAATGATGTTGATGATGATGATGATAACAATAATGATAATGATAATAATAATAATAATAATAATAATAATAATAATAATAATAATAATAATAATGATGATGATGATGATGATGATGATGATGATGATGATGATGATGATGATGATGATGATGATGATAACAATAATGATAATAATAATAATAATAATAATAATAATAATAATAATAATAATAATGATGATGATGATGATGATGATGATGATGATAATGATGATGATGATCGAGCATCTTTCACACACACCATATAAACACAAAAAGAGTGATGTCAAAAAGTAAAACAAACTCAAAAAGCCCACGCTTACCAACACGCACTAAATACACATTAACAAGTCATTTTTTTCTTCGCAAAAGACAATATTATTTTGGCTATCAAACAGTATGATAAATACACTAGAAAATTGTAAGTGGAATTTGATTGAGCGTAGCTGGGTTCTATGATCTGCAGATAAACATTTTGTTTTTGTTGACGTTGCTTCAAAAATAAATAAATATTTTTTTTTTTTAAAGGAGGCGCACAAAAAGAGAAAATAAAACTAATCAGCAACATCATTTGTAAAACACTTATCATAAATTCTTTCTTTTCCAGGTAAATTTTCGAAACGTTGTTTAAGAACAGGCAGTATACAACGTATCCTAAAAATGATGTTTATATTCATTGTAAATTCTTTAAATATATTAATTTCCACGGCGGCACAAAAAAAAAGGGTGGGGGAGGGGGCGGAACAATGTATGTCTGCAATGACTGTCATTTATATGCAGTTGGAAAATGTGTATTTCAACATAATTGCAATTGTGTAGCGTCCACCAGCCGTCAAACGAAACAAATGTATTTAATCACATTCCTGAGCACGATATAAACTATTAGTTTGTTGTTGCTCCGCTGTCTAGCTGTACACGTGTGGCATATTTGCTGAATAAAAATTTTTGTTTAAAAGAAGAACAGGCAGTGCATTGAGTCAGTTTCAATACCAAGGAAGTTTCAAAGCCTGCATATTGATGATCCATATACAAAGCTACATCACATCTGTGTTAAAACAAATGTGCAGGTAGGAGGGGGCGGGTGAGAGTGTAAGTAGGGGGGCGGGGGTGGTGGAAAGGAGCATGTGCCTGATTTACATAATTATAACTCCAACGCACTGGCTAAGCCTTGAGAGCCTTCACAAGGTTTGTATGAAGCGTCAGTTTCTTCAAGTGAAATGAAGAAAACTGAACAAAATAAAATAAAAAGCATGTTTATATACCAAGATAATCATACTAAAATCAAAGATACGCAGAGGGCAAATCGATGAAGTGCAAGCTGGCCACAAGCCTGTTTTGAGCTTGTACGTACGCTGTGGGTTAAAAATCTGTCTGTCTGTCTGCCTGTCTGTCTGTCTGTCTGTCTGTCTCTCTGCGCGTGATCTGTCTGTCTCTGTGTCGAATTGTATGTGCACGCATGTGTCTGCGTGTGTGTGTGTGTGTGTATGTGTGTGTGTGTGTGTGTGTGTGTGTGTGTGTGTGTGTGTGTAGGTCCTTCCGTGCATGTGTGTGTGTGTCTGTGTTATTCTTTTTGGTTATGTTGAGGTGCAGGATTCATAATTTCACCCGTTATATATATGAAACCACCATTTCTTGAGATACTATGTGTTTGAGTGTGCGTGGGTGCGTGGGTGCGTGCGTGAGTTCATGTGTGTGTGTGTGTGTGTACGCGCGCGCGCCTCTGTATATATATATATATATATATATATATATATATGCATCTGTGTGTGTGTGTGTGTGTGTCTGTGTGTGTGTGTGTGTCTGTGTGTATGTGTCTGTGTCACGTGCATGCCTGCGTGTCATCCGTAGGATGTATGGAGGTACAAGGCACCGAGTTCTACCTGTCTTTCATGGACATCATTATGTATCATGATATGCTGTGTGTGTGTGTGTGTGTGTGTGTGTGTGTGTGTGTGTGTGTGTGTGTGTGTGTGTGTGTGTGTGTGTGTGTGTGTGTGTGTGTGTGTGTGTGTGTGTGTGTGTGTGTGTGTCACGTGCATGCGTGCGTGTCATCCGTAGGATGTATGGAGGTACAAGGCACGGAGTTCTACCTGTCTTTCATGGACATCATTATACATCATGATATGCTCTGTGTGTGTGTGTGTGTGTGTGTGTGTGTGTGTGTGTGTGTGTGTGTGTGTGTGTCACGTGCATGCGTGCGTGTCATCCGTAGGATGTATGGAGGTACAAGGGACTGAGTTCTACCTGTCTTTCATGGACATCATTATGCATCATGATATGCTCTGTGTGTGTGTGTGTGTGTGTGTGTGTGTGTGTGTGTGTGCGTGTGTGTCACGTGCATGCGTGCGTGTCATCCGTAGGATGTATGGAGGTACAAGGCACCGAGTTCTACCTGTCTTTCATGGACATCATTATACATCATGATATGCTCTGTGTGTGTGTGTGTGTGTGTGTGTGTGTGTGTGTGTGTGTGTCACGTGCATGCGTGCGTGTCATCCGTAGGATGTATGGAGGTACAAGGCACCGAGTTCTACCTGTCTTTCATGGACATCATCATGTACACTGACGTCAACTCACCTTCACGGGAGGTGTCCGCCTTCTTCGTCAACCTTCAGAACGAACCCGTAGAGGTTCGTATCTCTGTCTATCGGTCTGTCTGTTTGTCCGTCTGTCTGTCTGTCTGTCTATCTGTTTGTCCGTTTGTCCGTTAGTCTGTAGGTTTGTCGTCATATCTCTGTCTCAATATTTGTTGTTGTTTGTGTGTGTGTGTGTGTGTGTGTGTGTGTGTGTGTGTGTGTGTGTGTGTGTGTGTGTGTGTGTGTGTGAGTGTGTGTGTGTGTGTGTGTGTGTGTGTGTGTGTGTGTGTGTGTGTGTGTGTGTGTGTGTGTGTGTGTGTGTGTGTGTGTGTGTGTGTGTGTGTGTGTGTGTGTGCATACTTGTGCTCATGTGCAAAGTCAGAGTTAGGATATTTTTTGTGATGCTTATTATTGATTCGACATTTTTTTTTTTTTAATCAAAATGCTTTCATCTAGTTTTCATCAAGTTGTTCATTGGTTTATTTCTTTTCCTAGTCTTATCTTTCTCTCTGTCCGCCTATCTATCTGTCTGTCTATCTATCTGTCTATCTATCTGTCTGTCTGTCTGTGTCTGTCTGACTCTCTCTCTCTCTCTCTCTCTATATATATATATATATATATATATATATATATTCAGACATCATCAGAGACTTTTTGTTTGCTGATGATCGTGCCCTCAACGCTGGATCTGAAGCTTACATGCAACTCAGCGTTGACAAGTTTGCCACTGCCAGCAGAAACTTCGGCCTTACCATCAGCACGAGGAAAACTGAAGTTCTCCATCAGCCAGCCCCAGGGAAACCCTACGTTGAGCCCAACATCACAGTCAACGGTCAGAGACTCAGTGCGGTGGAGCGGTTCACATACCTTGGCAGCACACTGTCACGAAATGCGACCATCGACGATGAAGTGAACGTCAGGATTGCAAGAGCAAGCGCAACTTTTGGTAGACTCAGTGCAAATGTCTGGAACAGAAGAGGCATTAGTCTTGAGACCAAGCTAAAGGTCTACAGAGCAGTAGTTCTCCCCACTCTACTGTACGCCTGCGAAACTTGGACAGTGTACCAACGACATGCCAAGAAGCTGAACCACTTCCACACAACATGCCTCAGGAAGCTACTGAACATCAAGTGGCAAGACAAGACCCCAGACACAGAGGTGCTCGCAAAAGCCACCCTTCCCAGCATCTTCACCATCCTGATGCAGTCCCAGCTTCGCTGGGCTGGACACGTGGCGCGCATGCCAGACCATCGGCTGCCCAAAAGGCTCTTCTATGGCGAGCTGCAACAAGGGAAGAGATCACACGGAGGTCAGAAGAAGCGCTTCAGAGATACTCTGAAAGTCTCTCTGAAAGCGTTTGATATCAACCCTGACTCCTGGGAGGAATCTGCAGTGGACCGTGACAAATGGCGTGCTGCTGTGCACAAAGGCGCCAAGTTGTGCGAGGCCAACAGGACTGCTGCAGCTGTTCAGAAGAGACAGGCCAGAAAGTCACGGGCAAACAAGCTCCCTGACAATGGTATGCCTGTCTTTGTCTGCCCCAACTGTCAGCGAACATTTCGTGCGCAGATTGGACTATTCAGCCATCTGCGCATTCACAGATAGATTCATGAGCATCCTCCCCCCCACCCCACCACCACCCTCCCCCCATCCCCCAGCTGGATGACAACGATGGTCATCATCGATCTCGATGGACACACACCATATATATATATGTGTGTGTGTGTGTGTGTGTGTGTGTGTGTGTGTGTGTGTGTGTGTGTGTAGCCAACCGAGTGGTTCTAATAGGGTACAGACGGTACAAAAGAACTAACTAAATGATGATTTACTCTATTAAAGGATAGACAAGAATTCCCGCGCACAGGCCAGGAACATATAGAGGCCAGTCACAAATTGGTTTTTCTGTTGTTTTATTTACCATAGTTAGTAGATGAGAAGAAGAGCTAAGAAGAAGATATAAGAAGAGAAGACATAAACTAAAGGAGAAGAACGGAAGAAGACATAAAAAGAGAAGACTAAGAAGAGAAGAAGACAGTGCAGCGATACGTAGCGAGATGTCAGCCGTTGTGGGAACACACACTAATGAGTATAAAATGAAGTGTTGATTATTTACGCTAAATCTGTAATCTTAATTTAAGTCACCTGAACAGGGTCAGTTTTAACGAGCTCGTCGCTGAAAATTACAAACTGCATTAAATCAGTTTAACGTAGGCAAACATAAATGGAATAGACTTAAAGATGGAATCGCGACGATTCTGCCAGTATATTATACTTGTAGTTTACTGATCCGACAAAAGAGATATTAATTAAATATGGTGGAGCAGAAACACAGATTCCAGCTCAGCCAATAGCGTACCGCGACGCTGGTCGAGGAGTAGGCTGTCTGGCGAGAACAAAATGACGTAAGCGGCTTTGCGTCCAAACTGGGAATGGCGTCATACAATCTGTGCGCGGGTTAGTTGGGAAAAACGTCGTCTGTATAGCTCGTGTGTGGAACAGTTTTTGAAGCAAGCAGAGCACTTGGTCACACACACACACACACACACACACATACACACACACACACACACACACATATATATATATATATATATATATATATATATATATATATATATATATATATATATATATATATATATATATAGGTACAATGATAAAATGAAGAATGACTTCCGAGCCTATAAAAACACCAAAGGGAGAAAGTTTATTAAAAGAATTTTTTTTTTTTTTAAAGTGGAAACCAACTATCACAGTCCCTGAAGACAGACCTATGGTCTGAAACGTTGGACACCTTTTATCAAAAGTGAGACTTATTTTGCAACCCACGGTTTTTATAAACTCTCCATTTGGTATATATCTATCTATCTGTATATTATATATATATATATTGTTTCATTTATTCATTCATTCATTCCTTGGCTTGTTCAGGTTGACATCTCCTACCTGGGACTTACCACCTCTCCCGTCAGTATCTCAGTGCCGTCACAAGAAACCTATCATTACGTTTTCCCCGATGACGTCATTCTACACGGCAGGGGGAAGCACACACAGAGCGTTCACGTCCAATGTTCGAAGGACATCTCTGTCCAAGTGACTATGACCTACCAGGATTATAAAAGAGCTGGCAGTGCAAAGTAAATGAATCAAAATCATCATCATCGTCGTCGTCGTTGTCGTCGTCATCATCACCGTCATTACCATCATCATCGTCGTCAGTCGTCGTTGTCGTCATCGTCATCGTCGTCATCACCACCGCCATTACCATCATCATAGTCGTCATCATCATCATCATCATGGTCATTGTGAACATCACACCATCATATTCATCATTTTTACTGTTGATGTTGTAAAGCAATATGATGATGGTAAGATAACCATAACAGTTTTCAGTTTCAGTTTCACTTTCTCAAGGAGGCGTCACTGCGTTCGGACAAATCCATACACGCTACACCACATCTGTTGAGCAGATGCCTGACCAGCAGCATAACCCAACGCGCTTAGTCAGGCCTTGAGTGCATGCTTACATATTTGTGTACCTATGAAAGTGGATTTCATTTTACGTAATTTCGCCAGAGGACAACACTCTCGTTGCCATGGGTTCTTTTTCAGTGCGCCAAGAGCGTGCTGCACACGGGACCCCGGTTTATCGTCTCATCCGAAAGACTAGACGCTCAGTTTGATTTTCCAGTCAAACTTTGGAGAAAGGGCGAGAGCGGGATTCGAACCCACACCCTCACGGACTCTCTGTATTGGCAGCTGAGCGTCTTAACCATTCTGCCACCTTCCTCCATAACAGCAATAGCAGAACTGACAACAACGACAAGCACAAACGATGAAGAAGGCAATCGCTGCTCCAACATAAAAGAAACGAAATATATTCAGACATCACAAATTGTCCAGAGACAATGTCAAGAGCTGGGGTGCGGGGGGGCGTGGGGGGGCTGGGGGGGGGTGTGGAGGTAGGGGGGATTGGAAGGAGAAGGCATGCAGACAGGAGGAAAGTAAATCAGCCAACAGACAACCAAACGTGTCACCGAGCGAACACACACACACACACACACACACACACACACGCACGCACGCACGCACGCACGAATGCGCGTGCGCGCAAAGAGGGATAGAGAGAGAGAGCACACTCATGCAAACCGAACATTGAGCAGGCCAGGATGAACAACAATAATCAGTAAGGATGTTGATTATACAACTAAAAGAGAGAGAGACACACACACAGATAGAGACAGAAAGACACACAGAGACAGAAACGGACAGAGAAGAGACGGACGGACAGATACGAATTAGACACGAACAGACAGAGAGACAGAGAGAGCGAGAGACATACAGACACTGACAGACAGAAACAAAGAAGGTACAAACATGCTTGATATGCAGACAGATATACAGAGTGAGAGAGATGCAGGCACACACACACACACACACACACACACACACACACACACACACACCGAGTCTATCTATCTGTCTGTCTGTTTGTCTGTCTATCTATCTGATACCTATTTGCAAAGAAACTAATACATGAAAATAAATCAATTATGAGCTGTTACATTAGCTTGTTGTTGCTCTGCTATTCATGTGCGTGTGCATATGTTCTGAGACTAAAGGATTTGATTTGAACCGAAATAAACACAACAAACTGACATCTACCTCTAGAGGTTAAAGGACCCAAAGCCTTTTTCGCGGTCATCTGGACAGTGGATCCATAATCCACTCTATCTAGAGATCGGCCGGCATTGAAAGGCGGTGCCCAGTCCTCTCACTCCTTTATCGCCATGTTTCGGCGTGAAAAACACTCCCCAGCGCCAGACAGTGTCAGACTCGAAGCTCTCAGTAGTGGTGGTGACTTTAACTCACTCAGTACGGCCAGTCCTCTCTTCTCCACTACACAGACCCCTCGGATGTCCAGTGGGTGTCTGAATGACCCAACCTTTAGCTTCCGTCGTGAGAATTGTGGTATTCTTTGTCAACATTCACCTCTTCAGTATAAGAACCTTCCGCTTGCAATATTTTGATGATGGTAATTGGGGTGAAACGCTGTTAACGTCGTCTCTTTCGCCGTTCGTATGGAGAGAGTTAACGACCCATCGGCACTTGCTGTCAACGTCAACGGGTGTCCGACGGTAGTCTTTCCTCGGCTGGCTGAAGAGTAGTCTTTATCGGTGGTCTGTTTGTGGGAAGTGCTGTGCGTCCAGAATCGACCTCGTCTCCCATATGAGGACACACACCGACAGATAAGCCTGCCTGCCTACTCATCCGTCGGACCGACGGGAGACTCCATCATGTGTTTGGTGGCAGAGGGGTAACCAGTGGCAAATCGTTGTCCAAGTGGGTGTCGAATTGTTGTTCGAAGGGGTAGTCGGCTGAGTATCCTTTCTCGGCCAGAGACAACGTTGGTCGTAGTGCAGTGTGAGATTTTTTTTTTTTTTTTTTCTCAGCGCAGGTCGGGCTGTTGTCTCGACTGTTGTTGTCTTGACTGTTGTCTCAGCTGTTGTCTCAGGAGTTTATCGGGAGAAGTCTGTGACCAAGGCCGTCTTCAGGGCCACCGGGCAGCCAGTCCTCGTGCTCCTTTCGACGACCCACACGCCCCACGCGCGACGGCAGACTACCACCAACAAAGTGAGTGACAAACTCTTCGTCACAGGCTTCGGCTTATGTACAAACAATACAATGGATCAATTCACTTCAGACTAGGTCAGGGGGCGGAGGTTGGTCATTGTTCTATCGGGTGGGAAACTGGCTGCAGCTGTCAAGCTTTGTTACGATGTGGAAAAAAACGTCTTTTCAACATGATCCCCTTGATGTCGACTGAAGTCGCCCGGCTAAAGCCGTGCACTGTCTTTTCAACTGAAGCCGCCTGATCGACCTTCGCTGACAGAAGTCAGGTAGCGATTCACACCTTACCTCTTACCTTCGCTACTGTCTATGATGCCTCAGGTACCTTGTCCTTCCCACACGCTCCCTGGACAAGGAATACATCGTGGCCACGCACTGTATCAACAACTGCTACCTGCTGGTCACCTCGGTGACGGACGACGCCGAGGTCATGGTGAGCCTCAGACTGACCGCTTCTGGTTCCACCCCCACGGTGATGTTCAACGACATGAGCTATAGTGACGGGGAGCTCATCACTGAAAGGTACAAATACGTGTTTGTTCGTGTATTTTGTTTGATATCTATAGATCCACAATTATCGTGATTTTAGGCGAAAATCCAACCTCTCTCCCCACCCACTGCCTCATCCAATCATTCCTTCTTTTCTTTTATTCCTCTCTCCTGGTATTGGATGTGTTTATATAATCGCTCATTTTCTTATCCCTTATACATATAATTTGTATATATATATATATATATGTGTGTGTGTGTGTGTGTGTGTGTGTGTGTGTGTGTGTGTGTGTGTGTGTGTGTGTGTGTGTGTGTGTGTGTGTATGCGGCGCATCAGTTCCGTTCGGAAAAATCTGTCCACCGACGCAGCATCTAGACTTGTTTCTCTCATTCTCTCTCACCTTGATACTCTCTATTGTAACTCTTTATTGTATGGTTTGCCTGCTTCATCCATTCAGTCCCTTCAGCGCATACAAAACTCTGCTGCCAGACTTGTCCTCATAAAGAAAAGACCTGAGCATATCACTCTTCTTTTGCAACATCTCCATTGGCTCCTTGTCTCACACAGAATTAAGTACAAGATCAGCACTCTATGTTATGAATGTATTCACAAATCTGCCCCTTCCTATCTCTGTGACTGCCTTCACATGTACACTCCATTTCGCTCTCTACCATCGGCTTCGGATCCACTCTGTTTACGCACACCCAGATTCAAACACTCCACTGTTGGCCGCCGTTCTTTCTGTCTCCGGACCTTGCGTTTGGAATGGACTTCCTCTTTCGCTTCGTCAGGTCTCCGCCCTCAGCTCTTTCAAGTCTAGCCAACCCACCTCTTCCCAAGATAGCCTCCCTCCCCTACCTCTTCCTTGCCTTCAGTTTCACCAGTTTTAGAGTTGTGCATGCGTATGAATGGCCGGTGCGAAAACGCTTTGATTTGTCTCTGCACAAGATTCAGCGCTATATTATTATTATCATCATTATATTATCATCATCATTATTATCATATTGTGTGTTTATACAAATAATAACAGCAAGAATGATAATAACGTAAAAAGAAGGCGAAACCTACAGAAACAACAATTGCGAATCGAGCCCTCTTGTAAATCACTGAACGTGTTCCCCCTGTGGCGCTTCTGTTGGACAATAAAGACCACACATGCTTCTTTATTCTCAACCGTGGTTTCTAAATGTATGTATGTATGTATGTATATATATATATATGTGTGTGTGTGTGTGTGTGTGTGTGTGTGTGTGTGTGTGTGTGTGTGTGTATTGCTCTTTTTGTCACAACAGATTTCTCTGTGTGAAATTCGAGCTGCTCTCCCCAGGGAGAGCGTGTCGCTGCACTGACAGCGCCACCCATTTGTTGTTGGTTTTTTTTGGTTTTTTTCCTGACTGCAGTTTTATTTGTTTTCCTATCCAAGTGGATTTTGCCAGGGACTACCCTGTTGTTGTCGTGGGTTATTTTACGTGCGCTAAATGCATGCTGCAAACGAGACCTCGGTTTATCGTCTCATCCGAATGACTAAATCCTGATCGTTGAATCTATTCTCAATCATTGATTTTAGTCAGTCGTTGATTCTGTGTGTGTGTGTGTGTGTGTGTGTGTGTGTGTGTGTGTGTGTGTGTGTGTGTGTGTGTGTGTGTGTGTGCGCGCCGCGCTTGTGTATGAGAGTAAGTGTGTTCGTATGTATGTGTATGTCTGTGTGTCTATGCGTGCGCGCACGCATACGTGCGACTTAACAATGTGGTGAAGTGACCCGTTGACTTCTGTGACGATGAACGTTTTGCATACAGCGAGTCACATGGGATGGGATGTCTTCCATACTCCTTCGAGGATTTCTTAGACTTGATTATGAGCCTCCTGTTTTTGGCTACTTGTGCCGCAGGCTGAACAGAGGAGAGTCCATGCAGGTGGTGTGCGTCAAGTGTGACATGACTGGAACCCTGGTGACTTCTTCCTCGAAGATAGCGGTGCTGGGAGGCGGGGACTGCTTTGGACAGGTACATGTGTACCCCCCAACAGTACATTCGTACCCTGGCGCTGTATTTATCGACCTGTCGGCTTTTCGCTCTGAATGCCATGTTCTGTTCTTTTTTGTTGTTGTTTCTCTGTCTGTCTGTCTCTGTCTTTCTGCCTGTGTGTGTGTGTGTGTGTGTGTGTGTGTGTGTGTGTGTGTGTGTGTGTGTGTGTGTGTGTGTGTGTGTTTTGTCGTTTGTTGTTGTTGTTGTTGTTGTTGTTTTGAGTCAGTTTGAGGATGCAGTTTGTTGCTCTGGTCATTCTTCTCTTTCACTGCAGTGGTCAAGTTCCTGTTCACAGTGGATGGTCAGCTGCATTACCGTGTAGTTCATTAGTTAATTACGCTCAGGCTTAACGATGACATCCATCTCAGATGATTACGAAGACGGGGATATCAACCCATCCTTGGAACCTCGGGGTGGAGGTTGGGGGTGGGGGTGAGGGGAGGACAAGAGAACTATACTGACAGCGGAAGAACGACATCACATTAAGACGTTCAGCGAAAACATTAAATGTTTTTACCTTATTTTATTTTATTTTATTTTTTTTTTTTTTTTTGGGGGGGGGTAGTTATGATTTTTTTTTTCATGAAAAAGCATAGTCGTAACACACACACACACACACACACACACAGAGAGAGAGAGAGAGAGAGAGAGAGAGTGAAATGCACAAGAACAATGAATTTCTTATCTGTGTTTCACAAACACTTTTTTCTTCGTGTTTGACCAAGAGAGAAAATAGCATGTACTCATTCCATCTAATTTTTTCTATTTAAATTCTTGGCACCTTCTAATGTGTTTGAAAAATAATTTCTTATGAATTGGATCTTCTGGAGTAAAAAAAAAAAAAAAAAAAAAAAAAAAAGTACGCCATTGTCTCAATCACCCTTTCCGAATTCTGTCCAGTCTACATTGTGTTCTCCTGTTGTTGTTTTTTGTCCGATTATTTGTGTTTCTGTTAATGAAACCCAACGTTATGAAATGTTGTGTCCATGACATTGGTCATTTCCCCCTATATTTTCGGTATTTTGTGTGTCTCAGTTGTATGTATGCAAACAGGCCGGTGGCCTTGCAGTAAGATATATTACTGAGTTCAGAGTTCTAAACCCAACCGGATCTGGTTTTCACTAAAGGAATACGACGGCCCTATGTTGGTTGGAGACATCGTGGCGGAGCAGATGCCCCCAACAAGCTTCCTGGGAACCAACTACGTGCTTGGCTCCGACGTACGCTACATGGACCACATCGTCAAGGTGGTCTCGCTCCACGCAGAACAGACCGTGGACATCAGTGGCGTGACCTTCACCTCCAACCAGGAAAGGGAGATGTTTCTTGTGGGCCCGACCAGCAGCTCCGAGGTGATGGATATCACCTCCAGTGGCAGCATCTTCGTGGTGGAGCTCTTGGGGTTGTACTTAACCGACTACAACGAACCGCCTGTGGCCGCCATGGTGCTGCCTTTGCCGGAGAGTCGGTGGTGCAAGAACTATCAGGTTACTGGGGGACTTCCATCATGGTGCCGCTGTTGTTGTAGAGAAGGAGAAGATGAAGAGAAAAAAAAGGATAATAAATGAACTAATGAATGGGTGAACGAATGGACTGATTAGATTGTGTCTTGATACCACACAAATAAATACATAAATAGGTAAATAAAGAAAAATAGATGAAGGAATAAACAGATAACAAAACAAATATCGGTACACATGCATTTCCATCTCTCTCTCTCTCTCTCTCTCTCTCTCTCTCTCTCTCTCTCCCTCTCTCTCTCTCTCTCTCTCTCTCTCTCTCTCTCTCTCTCTCTCTCATCATCATCATCATCATCATCATCAGCGGACACACAGGTGGATTAAAAACCCAAAGTCCTATGCATGCATGTTGTTGCAGGCGGGGCATGGAATGCCAGCAGGCAGGTCAGACAGCAGCTCTGTGAGGCCCATCTCCAGCAGCTGCAAGTCTCTGGCGGCGGTCCAGCTCGCATATCATCACTGCATTTTTTTTTTTTTTTTTTTTTTTTTTTTGACTAGGCACAGCAGCAGCAGTCTCAAGCCACCATAGCTGAAGGTTTCTTTATTTGAGGTTGGCCTTGAGATTGTCTTTCTATTCTTTTCTTGGGCGTCTGTGGTTGGGACTGTCATGCGCCAGTTCCCCATAGAAGAGCTGCTGGGGAAACTCTTGGACCTTTCCGTACTGATGGCTTGGCCAGACCATCGAAGATGAGCCTGGAGGATCCTGCTTTCGATGCTTGTAGTGCCGGCTCTGTCCAGGACTTCTTGCTTCGTGGTGCGCTTCTGCCAGCGTGTCCGAATGACTGACCGCATGGAACGTGTGTAGAACTGCTTCCTGCTGTTTGATGTGCTTGCGGTTCAAAGTCTATGTTTCGCTGCCGTAGAGCAGTCACGTGACGACTACCGCGTTGCGAACCTTGAGCCTCGCGGAGAGGAGAATGTCCTTGAGTTGCAAGACTTTGGTGCGGAGTCTGACCCGGCACGTGTTCTGTGCCCTGGCTGTAATGTCTCTGACCAGGGATCCACCGCTGGAGATAGTGCTGCCCAAGTATCTAAAGGCATCTCCCTTCCTCATCTGCGTGCCAGTGATGATATGTTGACCTGGGAGATCGTAAAAATCTCCACCCTTTACCCACCAGGCGCCGTCACCGAGATTCGAACCCGGGACCCTCAGATTGAAAGTCCAACGCTTTAACCACTCGGCTTTTGCGCCCGCTCTCTTCGCAGCGCTTCTCTTGAACTTTGTCTCTCACTACAAAGACTATGTCAGCCGGACTGCGATCGGGGCGGAAACCGCTCAGTGACCCGAAGGGTCTGTTTCCGAGACTGTGTATAATTCAGTGAATAAACTTCCATCAGTTTCTCTTTTTGTAAATTTGTTTCGAAATGCTTTTCTCTCTTAATCTGTCAGGCAGGCTACATAACCATACCATGCTGATGACCGTGCTTTTTTTTTTGTTTTTTTTTTCAGGTATACACGAATGTGTTGCCTTACGTTGACGAAACGCTTTTCTCTCTTCTGGTAACTGGAGATACCGCTTTGGCCCTGTCGGTGAAAGATAAAAACAACGTGAGTAGATATATATATATATATATATATATATATATATATATATATATATATATATATATATATATAGCGAGAGAGAGAGAAAGAGATGTGTTGTGTTTATTCATTTATGTATTTGTTCATTATCTATTCATATATTTATTTATTTATTATGTAAGAGCGGTATATCCCTTTTCATTTGTCTCTGTAATCTTTATTGATTGACTGTTGTTTTCTGTTGTTGGTGGGGTTTTTTGTGGGGGTTTTGTTGTTTTTTGTTGTTGTTTTTTTGTTTGTTTGTTTTTGTTTTTGTTTTTTTGGTGTGTTTTTTTTAAAGGTGATCAGTGGTTCCGGAAAAAAAGTCGCAGGACAAAAACAAAAAAATCATGAAAAAAGTCAAAGGCTATGTGATACAGCCACATCGAAAGGGCCCATGATTGTCACAGGTGACGTCGGTGAGTAATCAAGACACGTGTGATTTGGGGTATGTTGATTGTAACGATGACTCCAATTGATGGTGACGAAGCTCATGGATAGGATGTCGTCATGATGGTAGGTCTCCCCCTTTCTCTCTGTCTCTCTGTCTCTCTCTCTCTCTAACAGGTGTCTCGTACTGTCTTATTATGAGTGTCCCTGTACTCCCTACTGTCTCTCTAACAGGTGTCTCGTACTGTCTTATTATGAGTGTCCCTGTACTCCCTACTGTCTCTCTAACAGGTGTTTCGTACTGTCTTATTATGAGTGTCCCTGTACTCCCTACTGTCTCTCTAACAGGTGTCTCGTACTGTCTTATTATGAGTGTCCCTGTACTCCCTTCTGTCTCTCTAACAGGTGTCTCGTACTGTCTTATTATGAGTGTCCCTGTACTCCCTACTCTCTCTCTAACAGGTGTCTCGTACTGTCTTATTATGAGTGTCCCTGTACTCCCTACTCTCTCTCTAACAGGTGTTTCGTACTGTCTTATTATGAGTGTCCCTGTACTCCCTACTGTCTCTCTAACAGGTGTCTCGTACTGTCTTATTATGAGTGTCCCTGTACTCCCTTCTGTCTCTCTAACAGGTGTCTCGTACTGTCTTATTATGAGTGTCCCTGTACTCCCTACTCTCTCTCTAATAGGTGTCTCGTACTGTCTTATTATGAGTGTCCCTGTACTCCCTACTCTCTCTCTAACAGGTGTCTCGTACTGTCTTATTATGAGTGTCCCTGTACTCCCTACTGTCTCTCTACCAGGCGTCTCGTACTGTCTTATTATGAGTGTCCCTGTACTCCCTACTGTCTCTCTACCAGGCGTCTCGTACTGTCTTATTATGAGTGTCCCTCTACTCCCTACTGTCTCTCTACCAGGTGTCTCGTACTGTCTTATTATGAGTGTCCCTGTACTCCCTACTGTCTCTCTAACAGGTGTCTCGTACTGTCTTATTATGAGTGTCCCTGTACGCCCTACTGTCTCTCTAACAGGTGTCTCGTACTGTCTTATTATGAGTGTCCCTGTACGCCCTACTGTCTCTCTAACAGGTGTCTCGTACTGTCTTATTATGAGTGTCCCTGTACTCCCTACTGTCTCTCTAACAGGTGTCTCGTACTGTCTTATTATGAGTGTCCCTGTACTCCCTACTGTCTCTCTAACAGGTGTCTCGTACTGTCTTATTATGAGTGTCCCTGTACTCCCTACTGTCTCTCTAACAGGTGTCTCGTACTGTCTTATTATGAGTGTCCCTGTACTCCCTACTCTCTCTCTAACAGGTGTTTCGTACTGTCTTATTATGAGTGTCCCTGTACTCCCTACTGTCTCTCTAACAGGTGTCTCGTACTGTCTTATTATGAGTGTCCCTGTACTCCCTTCTGTCTCTCTAACAGGTGTCTCGTACTGTCTTATTATGAGTGTCCCTGTACTCCCTACTCTCTCTCTAATAGGTGTCTCGTACTGTCTTATTATGAGTGTCCCTCTACTCCCTACTGTCTCTCTACCAGGTGTCTCGTACTGTCTTATTATGAGTGTCCCTGTACTCCCTACTCTCTCTCTAACAGGTGTCTCGTACTGTCTTATTATGAGTGTCCCTGTACTCCCTACTGTCTCTCTAATAGGTGTCTCGTACTGTCTTATTATGAGTGTCCCTGTACTCCCTACTGTCTCTCTAACAGGTGTCTCGTACTGTCTTATTATGAGTGTCCCTGTACTCCCTACTCTCTCTCTAACAGGTGTCTCGTACTGTCTTATTATGAGTGTCCCTGTACTCCCTACTGTCTCTCTAACAGGTGTCTCGTACTGTCTTATTATGAGTGTCCCTGTACGCCCTACTGTCTCTCTAACAGGTGTCTCGTACTGTCTTATTATGAGTGTCCCTGTACGCCCTACTGTCTCTCTAACAGGTGTCTCGTACTGTCTTATTATGAGTGTCCCTGTACTCCCTACTGTCTCTCTAACAGGTGTCTCGTACTGTCTTATTATGAGTGTCCCTGTACTCCCTACTGTCTCTCTAACAGGTGTCTCGTACTGTCTTATTATGAGTGTCCCTGTACTCCCTACTGTCTCTCTAACAGGTGTCTCGTACTGTCTTATTATGAGTGTCCCTGTACTCCCTACTGTCTCTCTAACAGGTGTCTCGTACTGTCTTATTATGAGTGTCCCTGTACTCCCTACCTCCCACTCCCCACTCTCCCGACCCCTACCCCTTGACACGGGCAAAATGGCCTAGTCATTAAAATGCTCGAGTTCTCTCTCTCTCTCTCTCTCTCTCTCTCTCTCTCTCTCTCTCTCTCTCTCTCTCTCTCTCTCTCTCTCTCTCTCTTTGTATGTAACTATGTATCCATGTATCTTCATATCTATCGATCAATCGATCGATTTATCTCGCCACACACAAACACACAGGTCAGTGCAACGCACCGCAATACATACCACACCACACCGCACTACACCACATCACACCACACCACACCGCACCACACCACCCTACACCACAGCACACCACACCACACCACCCTACACCACACCACATCACATCACACTACACCACACCACACCACAAAACACCACAATACACCGCACTACACCACACCACACCACACCAAACCACACCACACCACACCACACCACACCGCACCGCACCGCACCACACCACACAGCATCACACCACAACACAACACAACACGCCGCAACACACCACACCACACCACACCACACCACACCACACCGTACCACACTACACCGCACCACACTGCACCACACCACACCACACCACACTACACCATACCACACCACACCACACCGAACCACACCACACCACACCACACTACACCACACCACACCACACCGCACCATATCACACCGCAACACAACACGCCGCACCGCAACACAACACAACACGACACGACACGACACAACACAACACGACACGACACGACACGACACAAAACAAAACAACACAACACGACACGACACGACACGACACGACACAACCATATCTTCCGAGGTTGATCCAAACAACCACAACAAAAACAACCAGCAGAACACAGCATCGAGTGACCCTGGTCCAGATCACTTCAGGTTTCAGTTTCTCAAGAAGGCGAACACTGCGTTCGGACAAATCCATACACACCACACCACATCTGCAAGGCAAATGCATGACCAGCAGCAAAACCCAACGCCCTTCAGTAGATGTATGTATATTTGTGTACCTATCAGAATGGATTTCTTCTACAGATTTATGCCAGAGGACAACACTTTTGTTGCCATGGGTTCTTTTCCAGTGCACTAAGTGCATGCTGTACACGGTTTATCGTCTCATCCGAAATACTAAACGTTCAGTTTGATTTTCCATTTAAACTTAGAAGAAAGGGCGAGAGCGGGATTCGAACCCAGACCCTCACGGACACTGTATTGGCAGATAAGCGTCTTAGCCATTCTGTCACCTACCTCCTTAGACAACTTGCACCTTGGTCCAGAACACAACAGCAAACACAACAACACTACATTCTTGTTCCGCAAAGCAACGCAACGCAACACAACATAACACAAACCTCATGAACAACCACACCTTGTGACGCTGGTTCACAACACTACACAACATTACAACAACAACAACAACCGCATCATATGATATCGGTTTACAACACAATAACAACATGTATGACAGTCAGTCGTTTTCGACTGTGACCACGGGAACAGCAGGGGAGGTAACTGCTGTCCCGACTATCTGGGCCAGAATTTAATCGTAGTGGGAAGTGTCTTGCCCAAGATACATCCCCACTCTCTCGGCCAAGAGGGTATCAGGACAGTCGGCGTTGGGATGGTTCCCAAACAGCTAACTAGCCCCCAAGCCCGCAGCACTGAGACCCAGTGCAATTTTGCTTCCTAGTTTGAGAGTTATAGTCTTTCACAAAAGACTAAGTTGTAGGTGATTTCCCATTGCAGTGAAGAAACCATTGATAATACAGCTCTCACTTTGCAGTTGGCCCAACTGTAAACATATGTTAGCCTACACATACTGGTCAACAACAACAACAATATCGACTACAACAACAACAAAAAAACCACGTCTTACGACCCTGGTCCACTACACAACAACAATCACAACAGAAACAACCACATCTTATAAATCCGCTGGCCTATAACAAAACAGACAACAGCAACGTACATCTTGTGACGCCTCTGTGTGTGTGTGTGTGTGTGTGTGTGTGTGTGTGTGTGTGTGTGTGTGTGTGTGTGTGCGTGCGCGCACAGCCATCGTTGAGCTCGACGACCAGTAACGAACGGTATAGTATCGTGACCTCGGGCACTTTCGACTGGAGGTCCGACACCATGACGACAGTGGAGTGTGCCAGTGTGGACGGCTGTGTGCCTTTCTGGGGAACCTTGGTCCACTATCACGACTACTACAGCTGTGCAGCCTTCTCCTTCATGGTGTCTTCTGATGAAGACTGTGATGGTGACGGCGTGTCGGGGGGCTCTGTGAGTGTGGCTCGTTGATTTTTTTTTTTTTTTTTTAATACGTTTTCTTTTTCTTTTTTTTACAGTTTTTATCTATTTATTTATCTATTGAATTTTGGTACATATTATAATACACTAGTTCTTCTTGTTATTGTTGTTGTTGTTTTTGCTTCCTCTTCTTCTTCTCATCATCATCATCATCATCATCATTATCATTCTTATTCTACTCCTCTTCTTCCTCTTCCCTCTTCTCCTCCTCCTCCTCCTTTTTCTTCTTCTTCTTCTTCTTCTTCTTCTTCTTCTTCTTCTTCTTCTTCTTCTCCTCCCCCTCCCCCTCCTCCTCCTTCTTCTCCTTCTTCTTCTTCTTCTTCTTCTTCTTCTTCTTCTTCTTCTTCTTCTTCTTCGTCTTCTTCTCCTCCCCCCCTCCTCCTCCTCCTTCTTCTTCTTCTTCTTCTTCTTCTTCTTCTTCTTCTTCTTCTTCTTCTTCTCCTCACCCTCCTCCTCCTCCTCCTTCTTCTTCTTCTTCTTCGTCTTCTTCTCCTCCCCCCCCCCCCTCCTCCTCCTCCTCCTTCTTCTTCTTCTTCTTCTTCTTCTTCTTCTTCTTCTTCTTCTTCTTCTTCTTTGTCTTCTGTGAAGAATCGATGGGACGCCGCACAAAAGAACTGTTCACCCCGATTCCCTGACGGTGTCTAAACCTGAGTCTCTGAAAACGGATTTCCTGTCAATTCTGCAGTCAAGTCAGTCCATCGTTCTCAACACTATGCACCACAGTTATAGATAAACCAGACAACGAGAAAGTCTTGTACAACTTCCATGTCCTGATATGAGTACATCTCAGAGTATGTGACGGATGTTATTCCCAGTCAGAATTTCGAAACTGACCGTGGGTGATTTTCGAAAAAAAATAAAACGAAAAGATACGAATAGAGTTAAATGATAGTGTGGTTCGTCGGATGGGGTTGGATGGGTGTCGGTGGGTGTGTTAGGCCACGAATTCTTGTATTCAAACATACTCTTTCTCGCACGTTTGTGCGAAAAGAACTTGCGGCTGCGAGAAAGCCTGGGCTAACAGAGTGGCGTGTGTTTTATAATACTTGACAGTTGATCATGGCGATTCGATTGACTGGACGATCAAATCTCTTTGTTTTCAGTTGCATCATATTTCTCTTTCTTTCCTTTTTCTTTCATTGTCTCTGTCCGTTTAAATTTCTCTGTCTCTGACTCCGCTTTCTGTCTGACCACCACCCACTCTCTGTCTCTGTCTCTGTCTGTCTGTCTGTCTCTTTCTCTCTCTCTCTTTCTCTCTGTCGTCTGTCTCACTCACACACTCAGTTTCTCTGTTTCTGTCTCTTTCTCTCTCTCTCACTTTGTGCATGTGTTTACGCGTGCATTTGTCTCTGTTTCTGTATCCATCTCTTGCTCTGCATGTTTCTATCTGTGTGTGTGTGTGTGTGTGTGTGTGTGTGTGTGTGTGTGTGTTCTGTTTCCTCTGTGTCTCTCCCCCTCTCTTTTCTCTTTCCAATGTATTCCCCTCGCCCTCTCTCTCTCTCTCTCTCTTCTCTCGTTTCTCTCTACAACCCACCACCACCACCCTACGTTCCTCACCCCTACTCCACCCCACCCCATACGCCTCTCTCTCTCTCTCTCTCTCTCTCTCTCTCTCTCTCTCTCTCTCCGTCCCCAATTCACAGCTCGTATCGTGCCCACGTTTTCTTTTCATTCTTGTCTTGTGATCATCACAGTCAGACAAATCCTCCACTGCCGAGACCACCACCGCCCAAGAAGGGCCTACCAGCACCGCCACCGCCATCGCCACCACCACCACCACCACCATCACGCAGACTCCTCCCTCACCCACCACAGAAGCAGCAGTAGTGACGACAACAACGACTGTCTCTGCTGCCATGGCTGATACCTCGGAGAGCAGTCCCGTCACAACACAGAGAGCCACCACCACACTTCCTCAGACTGTGTCTTCTTCTGACGCTGACACTGGCGGTGATGGTGACTCCGCCACAACTGACAATGACGTCATCTCAGTAAATCCTGTCCTTCGTATTTTTTGTTTGTTTGTTTGTTGTTGTTGTTTTTTTACACGCACGCACCCCTTTCCCCCACCCCCACACATGCACGCACCACCCCCTGCCCCCCCACGCCCCCCACGCTCCTCCCCCCCCCCTCCCCCCGCCCACATTCCCCTCCCACACACACTTCGAGAGAGAGAGAGAAAGAGAAACAAACAGGCAAACAGAGGCACACAGACAGCGTGCATGAATGCATGGATAAAGATTAATTGATTAATATCGTTATGTGTGTGTGTGCATGCCTCTGTGTGTGTGTGTGTGTGTGTGTGTGTGTGTGTGTGTGTGTGTGTGTGTCTGTGTCTGTATGTCCATGCGGGCGTGTGTATGCGTGAAAGTGATGGGTGACCCAAGTGTACTCTCCAAAGTCGCATTTTATTAATAGTTCCCTCACACACACACACACACACACACACACACACACACACACACACACACCAGTGTAACAGTTCTCATATTTCGTTGCATTTCTGACATGTAGAAGAACCCCTTCCCCACCATGCCCCCTTGTGAATGGGCAATAATGGGGCCTGGCCACAACAAACCCTTCGTTCGTTCGTTCGATCACTCTCTCACCAATCTATTTTGTTACAGAACACGTCAACAGAACCAAGAGACGTCACCACACAGAATGCCTACTTTCCGGCTTCCACGCAACACGCCACAGACCACGACATCACCACCACCACCACCACCACCACAGAGAATGACGTCACCACAGAGAATGACGTCACCACACAGAATGCCCACTTCTCGGCTTCCACGCAACACGCCACAAACCACGACATCACCACCACCACCACCACAGAAAATGACGTCACCACACAGAATGACGTCGCCACACAGAATGACGTCACCACACAGAATGCCTACTTCTCGGCTTCCACGCAACACGCCACAGACGACATCACCACCACCACCACCACCACCACCATCACCACCACCACAGACAATGATGTCACCACAGAGAATGACGTCACCACACAAAATGACGTCACCACACAAAATGCCTACTTCTCGGCTTCCACGCAACACGCCACAGACCACATCACCACCACCACCACCACAGAGAATGACGTCACCACAGAGAATGACGTCATCACACAGAATGACGTCACCGCGCAAAATAGCGTCACCACGCAGAATGCTTACTACCCGGCTTTCACGCAACACGCCACAGACCAGGCCATCACTACCACCACCACTACCACCACCACAGAGAATGACGTCACCACAGAGAATGACATCACCACGCAGAATGGCGTCACCCCGCAGAATGACTTCTACCTGACTTCCACGCAACACGCCACAGACCAGGACATCACCACCACCGCCATCACCACCACCACCACCACAGAGAATGACTTCACCACACAGAATGACGTCAACCCAACTTCTCTGCTATCTGTCGTCACCGGCCAGCAGCAGAGCAGCGTGACTATCAGACATGACGTGAGCACGATGAACAGCGTCATCGAAACAGCTTCTTCCTCCCCAACCCTTCCCTGGACGATGGCCACCCCTCCGGGAACAAATGACGTTACCACGCAGAATGACGTCACATCATCTCAACCCCTACTCGCCAGCCAGGAGACCCCCACCACCAGCAGTGGCAGCTCAGGAAACGCTGCCAGCACGCTGGACGATTACGTCAACTCAACAACGTCATCATCACCACCACCCCACGTCACGACGCGACCCAGCAGCGTCACAGAAAACTACGTCACCACAGGGAACATCGTCACAGCAACTCCGTCGTCGTCACCGATCGTCGCCAGCAAGACTGTGAGGCGCCATTGCTGCAGCTGTGTGAAGAAGAGTAACCGGTCCTCACAGAATCCACAAGAGATCCAGGAGATCCAGGCGGCCATCCGGAAAGAACTGCTGGAAGACAAGTCCACCCTGTCGGCCTACGTGCGTTCCAAAACGTCCGCCAAGGACGACAGGAGCTCGTCCGTTGTGATCGGGTCCACCCTGGGTATCGCCGTCCTGACCGCCGTGTTCGTCTGTCTGGTGTCTCTGGATGCTGTCAGGCTCGTCCAGAATGTCGGCCAGTGCAAGAGCTGTCTGAGGCGACGGACTGGGAAATGATTAGTGACTGGGTGGGGCTGATTCTCCTTCTTCTCCTTCTTGTTCTTGTTCTCCTTCTTGTTGTTGTTGTTCTTCTTCTTCTTCTGCTTCTTCTTCTTCTTCTTCTGCTTCTAGATTTTCTTTCTTCTTCTTCCTCTCTTTCTTCTTCTTCTTGATTGGTTTTCTTCTTTTTCTTCTTCTTCTTGATTCTTCTCTTCTTCTTCTACTTCTTCTTGACTCGTCTTCTTCTTCTGCTACTTCTTCTTCTTCTATCCTTCTTCTTCTTCTTTTTCTTCTTCTTCTTCTTGATTGTTTTCTTTCTTCTTCTTCTTGGAAAAGTTTTGATGGTTAATAAGATACAGAGTGATGTGATTCCGACGTACCCACGCCCGAGCTGAACTGACACAGAGTCATCTATGGGGAGTGACACACCAGCAAACTGACTGTACTGATGGAGCTCCTCGACGCGGAAAATATCTAAGGCTGAACCGATTTCGCTACACCACACTTTTCTTTTCATTATTTGTTTATTCATTTATCTATTTTTTATTCTTTTTTTTTATAGTTACAGTTGTGGAGGAAGGTGGCAGAATGGTTAAGACGCTCAGCTGCCAATACAGAGTCCGTGAGGGTGTGGGTTCGAATCCCGCTCTCGCCCTTTCTCCTAAGTTTGACTGGAAAATCAAACTGAGCGTCTAGTCTTTCGGATGAGACGATAAACCGAGGTCCCGTGTGCAGCACGCACTTGGCGCACTGAAAAAGAACCCATGGCAACGAGAGTGTTGTCCTCTGGCGAAATTACGTAAAATGAAATCCACTTTCATAGGTACACAAATATGTAAGCATGCACTCAAGGCCTGACTAAGCGCGTTGGGTTATGCTGCTGGTCAGGCATCTGCTCAACAGATGTGGTGTAGCGTGTATGGATTTGTCCAAACGCAGTGACGCCTCCTTGAGAAAGTGAAACTGAAACTGAAACTCATCGTCCCTACTAAAGTTCTTTTTCTCTTTACCCCCGTGTGCTCTTCTTCTACCCTCTCATCTTGTCTTTCTTTCTTTCTTTCTTTCTTTCTGTCTATCTTTCTTTCCTTCTTTCTTGTCATTGTTGTCATCGTCGTAGTTTCGTTGTCGTCGTTGTTTTTGTTGGTTTTCTTCTTCTGCTACTACTTGGAAACGTTTTGTTGGTAAAATGCAAAGTGATGGAGACTGATTGTTCCATTATTAGGACAGCTGCAGGTTATTTACAATGAGTGAAATCGTCATTCCAGGCTTGTCTGGAGGACTATAGTGCAGAACTGGCAATGAAAATGAATATATCAGTGTCGGTTCCTATCTTTTTGTCTGCCTGTCTGTCTGACTCTCTCTCTCATTCCATCCTTCCCTCCATATTTTTCCTTTTAACATAATCATTTAATCACACTGTGTAAATTTATGAAATTACGGAATACATTTGTATTTGCAATTATCGGTTCAACGTGATATGCAATAAAATTGTCAGTTCGCAAGTCTCTCCTTCTCCAAGTGTGTCTCTTTCTGTAAGCATGTGTCAGTGTCTGGCTGTCTATCTGTTTGTATACCAGTGTCTTTCTCTGTCTGTATGTCTGTCTCTGTCTCGATCTCTGTGTGTGTGTGCGTGTGTGTGTGTGTGTGTGTGTGTGTGTGTGTGTGTGTGTGTGTGTGTGTGTGTGTGTGTGTGTGTGTGTGTGTGTGTGTGTGTGCTCTTCTTCTTCTTCTTCCCTCAACTATGTAAAGAGGCATTCAAGCGCCGCACAGCAACTCCCCCAGGTCTCTCGGTTTGTGTCAAAACCTGGGTCTCTGCAAATGGGTTTCCTGTCCATTGTGCAATGTTGTCATTTCATCGGGGGAGGGCGGGGGGTCTGTCTGTCCCTCCGTTTCCCTTCCTCAGCAGTTCCTTGGAGGTTTGTTTTAGCAAGGCCAAGAGAACTTCTTACATGGCCATACCAGTGCAGCTTTCTTTTCGTAACTGATGTCGGCAGATCGTCATACCAGGTCCAATGTGATGCCTGGTGGTTTGGTGCACTTTTTCATTGGCGATGTTACCAGTGTATTGAATGTTTAGTGCCTTGCGATAGCACAATGGCTTAAATTCTTTCCAAATCCGCCGTGAGGGCCCCTGTCTCGGATGCATACAAGAAGATGGAATATACCAGTGTATTCATCTGGTTTCATGTTATGTTTCATGGAGATATTGCTGTCCTTCCATTTAGGTTTCAATTTGGACAGTGCTGACATTGTCTTTGCTACCCTTGAGAGGATTTCTGCTTCGTGTACTTCATTGCAGATGACGGTTCCCAGAGGTTCCTAGTTTCTGTTCATGGATGGTTATATCAGCAGTGAAGGTGGTGTTACGGCTGGCCATCAACTTGGGTCTTTTCGGCGCTGATTTCCATGCCATACTTTCTCGATGTTTCATCCAAGTTTTCTAACAAGCTGGGTACAATCTCGCTCACTGCTTGCCAAGCTGTCGATGACGTCTGCGAAGCAAAGGTTCGTGATGATTCTCCTTCCAGTGCTGACTGTGCTGACATGATCTTCAAGCGTGTCAGTCATTATGCGTTCAAGGAATATGTTGAACGGCATGGGAGACAGAAAGCAGCCCTGAAGGACTCTAACTGAAGTATGGAACCAGTCTCCAATTGTACCCTGTATGAATACCGTATTTGTCGTTTTTCGAATATAGTCGCTGGATGTGTTCATAAGCTTTTGCCTAATGTTCTTGTTTTGATTATCGTTTGTTTTTTGGGTTTTGTTTTTTTTTTATTGTGGCCCAAACGCCTTTTTGAAGTCTATGAAGGCGTGGTAGAATCCCTTTTGGTGTCGGAAGTGTTTTTCGCAAAGGGTACGCAGGTTAAAGATTTGTTCTATGGATCTTCTGCCTTTGCGGAATCCAGCCTGTTCTTCAGCAATGGTGGTATCTGCATGCGGCTGTAATCTGTTCAGAATCATTTTGAGCGTTACTTTGCCAGCATGGCTGTTCAAACTGATGGTGCAGTAGCCCTGGCAGTATTGGAGATTTTCTTTCTTGGGGAGGGGGATGATAAATGATTAGGTCCATAGCGTGAGCCATTCGCCTGTCTGCCAGATTTGGTTGCAGATGGTAGTTAGGGTGTCAGTCATTGCCCCTCAATCATGTTTCATAAGTTCTGCAGGGATGCTGTCGGTGCCTGCAGCCTTGCTAAATTTTAGCGAATTCACTCCTCCCAGAGTATTCGGAAGTCATTTTCATTCAATGAATATTGCACTGTCAGCACCCTTAGGTCTCCTTTGCTCTGTTTGTTGTAAAGACCAGAGCAGTTCTCATTCCACCTTTCTGCGATATTTTGTTCCTGTGTGAGACAGTTGTCATTTTTGTTCTAGATTGTGCTGACTTTACTTTGTTTCTGTTTGGCCCAAGTCTTTTTAAAATCTTAAAGGCTTTTTTGTGTCGTTGCTGTCAAGGTTTTTCTCAATGTCTTCACACTGCTGTTCAATCTAATTTTTCTTTGCATTCTTCATTTCGCGACCGGTCTTCTTGTTTATAGCACTGTATTTCTCCTTTTCTTGCTTAGTTTTCTGTTGTGGTTTTAAACGCCTTCTAGCGTCGCATATTTCTAGGATACAACTTCGATTCCCATCGGCTAACACCTAGGACATCTGTTGCTGTTTCTCTCATCACTTCGTTGAAATAATTTTTTAGGGCTTTAAGATCTTCTGCAAGCTTAAATAGTGGAGCGAATTTTCCTCCCACGATTGCTTGAAATTGTTCAACAATGTCAGAATCGAATCAACAAACTATCAAATCAAATGACCAATAAAGACAGTTAATTAAAGTTCAATGCCAGAATACGCACAATTAGGTAGCTATGGGGCATTAGGACAAACAAACAAACAAAAAATCCACATGTTAAAGATGAAGATTTAGATAGTTTTGTAACTGAGTTTTTGGTAAGTATAGGAATGAATTCTTTTATCTTAACGCAATATACACATTTGCTATCATCTGTCGACATATTAATAAAATATTCCTGGAGTATTTCATTTTGAAGGCATCAATTTTCCACCTATATTTAATGCTGAACTGAATGGTTACTGTATTCTTTAAGGTTATGTTTGAACATATCACAAGAAAAGTTATCAACAAGAGCATAACATTCTTGTAACGGCAGAGGAAGTTGTGTGTCATTCAGATCTGCTCCTCTTTTCGCGGCTATGTTAACTTTCCAATTGCAATATAAAGAACAATGATATTGAAATCATCTCAGACCCTCTCATCGAAAGAAAGTGAATGAAATAGCTTAGTTCTGATATTTTGATTTGATATGGATACTTATATAGCGCCTATCCTCGGTCGGAGACTAATCTCTGAGCGCTTTACAAACTCAGGGTCATTTGCACAACAGGCTGCCTACCTGCGTTGAGTCGACTGATGGCTGCCGTTGGGCGC
>NC_134876.1:65421808-65424308 GCF_041734735.1 Babylonia areolata
CGTGTCCGACTATGACCATCAGAACAGCAGAGGAGGCAACTGCTGTTCCGACTATTTGGGCTAGAATTTGATTATAGTGGAGAGTCTTGCCCAAGTACATCCCCACTCTCTCGGTCAAGATGGTTTTAGGACAGTCGGCGTTGGGATGGTTCCCAAAAGCCAACTAGCCCACAAGGCTGCAGCACTTAGAGCCAGTGCATATTTTGCCTCCTAGTTTGAGAGTCATAGTCCTTCACAAAAAGACTAAGCTGTAAATGCTTTCCCATTGACTGGAGAAACCATTGATAACACAGCTCTCACTTTATACCTACACAAAAAAAAGAAAAAAAAAAAAGCATCATCATCGTGATCGTAATTGCAATTGTCATCGTCATCATTATCATCATCATCATCGTCGTCGTCGTCGTCGTTTTGGTCCACAAAGACTCGTGATATTTCTGATGTCATGTTTAAAAAAAAAAAAGATAAGCCTTCCTTCTACTCACATACATCATGACGACAAGGATGATGATTGCTAGTGATAGCAGCTGTGTTGTCGTTATTATTATTATTATTACTATCATCATATTTTTTTTATCATTATCCTTATCATCAGTAGTAGTAGTAGTAGTAGTAGTAATATTGTCATGTCCTTTTTGACACGCTTAAAGTCGCCTTTGCTTGTGCATTGTATGAAGCACCGATATGCATACATTGTTGCACATGTCATTGATCTTATACAGAACTCACGGGTTCATTTTGACATTGTGATTTACTTCTTCTTCTTCTTCTTCTTCTTCTGCGTTCACTCGTATGCACACGAGTGGGCTTTTACGTGTATGACCGTTTTTACCCCGCCATGTAGGCAGCCATACTCCGTTTTCGGGGGTGTGCATGCTGGGTATGTTCTTGTTTCCATAACCCACCGAACGCTGACATGGATTACAGGATCTTTAACGTGCGTATTTGATCTTCTGCTTGCATATACACACGAAGGGGGTTCAGGCACTAGCAGGTCTGCACATATGTTGACCTGGGAGATCGTAAAAATCTCCACCCTTTACCCACCAGGCGCCGTCACCGTGATTCGAACCCGGGACCCTCAGATTGACAGTCCAACGCTTTAACCACTCGGCTATTGCGCCCGTCATTGTGATTTACAAAATGAGCAGGGTTTTTTTTTTAATTACTACTACTACTACTACCACTGCTGCTGCCACTACTACTTCTACTACTACTATTGTACTTCTTCGTATCATTATCATTATTACTGTTGTTTAATTGATTACTATACTAATTAATGTTATTATCAGCATTATCAATGCCGCTATTTTGATTGATGGATGTTTTTATTTGTTTACATTGTTGTGCAATACTTTATTGTCTTAACGTGTGTGTGTGTGTGTGTGTGTGTGTGTGTGTGTGTGTGTGTGTGTGTGTGTGTGTGTGTGTGTGTGTGTTTCGATTTATTTGACTGGCTATCTACCTATTACCTGTCTCTATCTACCTATCTACCTATATATGTCCATTTGCCTATCAATCTATTTATCCACCTGATTTTGCATTATATGTTCGTCTCACCGCTCGAAGCAAGGCCTTAGAGAACCTCATCCTTGAAGCCTTCTTGCGGATGACTGTGCCCTCATGGCACACAAGAAGAACCACCTGCAGGTCATTGTCCACCGCTTTGCAGAAGCATCCAAGCTGTTCGGACTGACAATCAGTCTTGGAAAAACGGAGGTCCTGGTCCAAGCCGCCCCAAACACAGCCAAACAACAGCCAGCCATTACCATTGATGGAGTCCAACTGAAGTGTGTGGAGAGCTTCAAGTATCTGGGCAGCACTCTCTCTCTCTGCAGATAGATCACTGGGTAAAGAGATCACGTCCAGGATCCAGAAAGCCAGCCAGGCCTTTGGAAGATTGAAAGCGAAGGTTCTCCAGCAGAAAGGCATAAGACTGTCTACAAAGATAAAGATCTACAAGGCCGTAGCCCTTTCTTCAATACTGTATGGATGTGAAACGTGGAAACTGTACCGACGGCACATCAAGCAGCCAGGACAGATCCACATGAGATCGCTGCGCATGATCATGGGCATTCACTGGCAGGACAAAGTCACAAACCAAGAGGTGTTGGACAAAGCTGGTTTGACAAGCATCGAGTCATTGTTGCTGAAGAATCAGCTACGCTGGACTGGTGATGTCATCAGAATGGACAACAGCCGCATCCCCAGACAACTAATGTATGATGAGCTCAAGGAGGGCCAACGCAGACAGGGAAGGCCCAAACTGAGGTACAAAGACACCCTGAAGAGTAACCTCACATGGTGCGGCATCCAGCCACGCAAGCTTGAAGCCTCTGCTGTGGACAGATCATCCTGGAGATCCCCACCCCCAAAGTGTGTGTGTGTGTGTGTGTGTGTGCTATTATATATGTGTGTGTCTTTTTATCTATTTGACTGGCTATCTACCTATTACCTGTCTCTTTCTGTCTATCTGTCTATCAATCTATTTATCCACCTG
>NC_134876.1:65434308-65449308 GCF_041734735.1 Babylonia areolata
GTGTGTGTGTGTGTGCGTGTGTGTGTGTGTATGTATGTGTGTGCGTGTGTGCGTGCGTGTGTGTGTGTGTGTGTTCGGTGAGTCGGGAAAGGAAGTGGGGGTGGGGGACCAAGTGTGGGGTATGTGTGTTCGTGCTTTTTGTGTGTGTGTGTGTGTGTGTGTGTGTGTGTGTGTGTGTGTGTAGTGTGTGTGTGAACCTGACTTAAATCAAGGACAGTAAGAGAGAGAGAGAGAGAAAGAGAGAGGGAGGGATCATTTGTTTGTTTGGTTTTGGTGGTGGTGGTGGTGTTCTATTTGTTGGTGGTGATGGCGTTTGTTTGGTTGGTTGGTTGGCTGGTTGGTTGGTTGGTTGGCTGGTTGTTGTTTGTATTTGTAATTTCTTTGCCCTTTTTTTTTTGCATCCTTGCCATGAAGGTTCTAGAATCACCCAATGTAAGACATTTCACAAAAATCAACGCAGGATACATTCACCCGAGCTCTTTGCAATCTTCATCCTCACAGACCGTGCTGTACGAACTGACAACAAACAACGTCACCGGACACATCCTTTCAACCACCACCAACTGCACCACAACTGGTAGGTCATCTGGCAGAGTCTACGCAGAAGGCGGGGTGGCCAAGTCTGTTTATTTTCTTTTTATTGATATTCGTAAGAAAGAATGGTGATGTTCACTTACTGTGAACATACTCTAAGATACTTGACAGTTTGTATTCCTTGACAGCTTGTGTAAGATCTTAAGAAATGAATGATGATACTCCATGATGATAACCAACCTATGTATAATCCAGCTGCTTGGCTGTTTCTGTCTGTCAGAGTATTTGTGTTGTTTTTTTTCTCTCTTTTTTTCTTATATATATATATATATATATATATATATATATGTGTGTGTGTGTGTGTGTGTGTGTGTGTGTGTGTGTGTGTGTGTGTGTGTGTGTCCATTAAGATGTTGTTGTTGTTGTTGTAAAATGTCAACCTATCAAAATGTAATTTTAAAAAATGTTGTTGTTGTTTTTAAGTGTTTGGTGTTGGCCTTTGTTTTTTACGTTGACCCCCCCCCCCACCCCCCCCCCCCCACCTCTCCTCATACACACACACTGTTGCCTGCGAACAAGACAAGCTTTGATACAAACTACTCCAAGCTTTGATACAAACTACTCAATCCAAGTCCAAAATAACTGGTGTGTGACTGTAATTCCAGTGCAGTTACTAGCCAGCAATGGACAAGGCCTAGATTTTCTTATAGAGGCACGCCTATAACAAACACGGGTTAAAAGCAATTGATATGCATTTCTTTGGAAAGCTTTTTGACAGGAAAACTGATACCAACCTTAAACACTTTGACTGTTCCCATACCGACATGAAGGAGAGAGCCTTGGCAGAATCCAACAGGCGATGGACTTCTGATCCAGTATTGACCAGTAACCAGGGTTCGAGGCCACGTTTCGGCATGGTGATGTGTTCTTAGGGAACACCCTTTGCTCCGATTTTGCTCACTCCACCTGGGTACCTGACTTCGGTCTGGAATGATGATATCACGGCGGAAGGAGGGGATTGGTTCCCACCTCCCAACGCCGAATCCTTGACAAGTGGATATAAGTACACTCTTCTTACGACCGTAAATGTCTATAGGTTCTCTAATATTATTTTAACTTTTAACTTTAACTCTGACAGGCGCAATAGCCGAGTGGAAAAAGCGTTGGACTTTCGATCTGACGGTTTCGAACCTCCGTAACGGCGCCTGGTGGGTGAAGGGTGGAGATTTTTCCGATCTCCCAAGTCAACATGTGTGCAGACCTGCTTGTGCCTGAACCCCCTTCGTGTGTATACGCAAGCAGAAGATCAAACACGCACGTTAAAGATCCCGTAATTCATGTCAGCGTTCGGTGCGGGGTTGTGGAAACAAGAACATACCCAGTATGCACAACCCCGAAAACGGAGTATGACTGCCTACATGGCGAGGTAAAACCGGTCACACACCTAAATCCTACTCGTGTGCATGCGAGTGAACGTGGAAGTTGCAGCACACGAAGAAGAAGAACTTAAACTTTATGCTACAGAGATGTGTATGTTTCCACAGCCGAAACAGCAGTTAGGACAGAGTCACATTAAAGCTTTTTGGGAAAACGTTTTCAACATTGCTGAGGCTAACATGCAGATGTTTTTTGTTAGTTTGTTGTTATTTGGTTTGTTTTTTGTTTTGTTTTTTTTGGGTTTTTTAAATTGTTTTTTGTTTATTGTTGTTGTCGTTTGTGTATGTTATTTGTGCTGTTGTTGTTTTATTTTTGTTGATGTTGTCGTCGTCGTTGTCGCTGTTGTTGGTTTTTTGTTTTTTTTCGCAAACTTAACAGAAAAATGTAAGACATACTGTGCGATTTGTTATTTTTCAAGGATGGGTATTAAAAACTTTATTTTGCTGAAAGCCCACCTAAGGTAATTTGATTTCAAGGCACTTTGTTTTCAAAATGAAAGAAGAAGATAAGACCAAAAACAAAAAACCCACCTGAACACTACTTTTCGTAATGCATCAAGATGCGTAAAATAGCTGTCCAGTCAATGATCGTACTTAGTTCGAAGTTTGTTAGCGGTACTCTTAGTAGTTGTAGTAATAGTCGTTGTAGTAGTTTATTTTATCAAATCAATCGTATATAAACAAAAAGACCGGCGTGTGATTCAAGAAAAAGAGAAAGAGAGAGATGTTCACTTTTTTTTGTTTCAGAATCTACTCCGTCTGCAGCAAACCGCACCATCCAATATACGACGTCTGTAGATGACCTCAACACCCAGTATACGACGTCTGTAGATAACCTCAACACCCAGTATACGACATCTGTAGATGACCTCAACACCCAGTATACGACGTCTGTAGATGACCTCAACGCCCAGTATACGACATCTGTAGATGACCTCAACGCCCAGTATACGACATCTGTAGATGACCTCAACGCCCAGAACGCGCTGCCGTCTGGGGCTGATAACCTCAACACAGAGAATTCCACGACTGGCGACAGCACCACCTCCACCCCGATCCAAACACAGACGTCGCCCACTGTCCTTGTGCCAAGGAGCTGTTACTGCGTCCAGAATAACAACACCAAGCCCGTCAACCAACAGGAGCTGGAGGAGCTGACCACTCAGATCAAAGACCAGCTGACCGAAGACCGAACGAAACTGTCGTCCTATGTCCGCAGCAAAGAATCCGCCAGCGACGAAAGGCAGTCCAGTGCGGCCATCGGTACCTCTCTGGCAATCGCCTGCCTCACCATCCTCTTCCTCTTCATCAGTGCCTCCGATCTGATCGCGCTGGTCCAGTTCTTCAACCGGAAGAAAAAGAAGAGCGGAGAAAAGAGGAGTCGGAAACCCACAAGCGTCGTTGTGGAATAGAAAGACAACAACAACGACAACGACAACAACAATAACAACAACAACAACAACAACAACAACGACAACAACAATAACAACAACAACAACAACGACAACAAAAAGGGACGGGGATGGGTGGTTGGGGGCGAAATAGTTGATAACAATAACAACAACAACAACAAAAAACGGGGGGTTGGCGGGGGGGGGGGGGGGGGTAAAATAGTTGATGATACGGGCGAAAAAGAAGTGTTAAGAATCCAGTGTAATTAAACAACGTCGAATATGGTGATCAAAAAGCGTCCAAAAGTTACCGACATATAATGATAACTTGTCATGTGGCCAATGTCGTGGTTACGCTGGTCACTCTCACCATGCACCTCCAGAAACAAAAAGTTACAATCATCAGGCGAAAAAAATGGGTCAAACTGACCTGTAGGTGGTAGCTGGTCCTTTGATGAAGAAATTTCCCTACGTTTCGGGCCCTAGGCCCATCTTCGTGGATTCCTTTTCGTTACAATCATCGTTCTTTTTCTCAACGCAATGGCACGATTCTTGTTTTGTGTGATTCCTATTTCTTTAAAAAAAAATGCGGGAGTTTTTATGGTGTTATGAATAATGTTATGTTTTTGCAATTATTTTAAGATGTGTTCTTCTGTTTTGTTTGAAGTGAGGATTGCGTGGTGTGTGCCGTGTCCAGGTTCATAAAGTTCAATAAATAGTTTTCCCTCACAATCTTATTATTTGGTGATTTGTTTTCCGCAGTTTGACCCCGACGCTGTAGAAAAAAAACGCCATTGTCCATGTTGTGTTCCTGTGTGTGCAATACAAAGAAAGTGCTGGTGTGATTGTGAACTGATACATGAATATCGTAGCTCACAAAGTCCAGTGTGAAGGCAACTGCCGTTGTTTGTGGATACTAACGTGAATATGGTTTCATTGATAATCTGCAAAAGTACAAGTAAATTTAACTACATAAATACACTACTGTAAAATATAGCAAAATACAGTGTATACTAATGCAGTATAGTTATTTGAATGTATCCATCCAATAAAATTATGGGAATAATGTACTTAAAGTATAACTAAGGCACTTTTTTCTGTCTTTAATAAGCATTGATATCACTCACTGGAAAACATTGTTGTTGTCTTCTATTTTTCTTCTTCTTCTTTACCCTTTGCAATGAAGCGTTAAAACGGGTACATTACAACAACATGAATTCAACACAAAAATCTAATTCAATGATCTGGGAAAGTTTCTGAATAGCCACAGAAACAAAGCGAAGGCCACTGGACTCTGTTTTTCCTTCTTCCTGTCAATTTTATAACAGTGTCTCAGTGTATTGTTGATAACTTTTTTTTTTCTATCTGATACTTTTTGTCTCTGTTTATCAGTCCTGCTTTTTTCGTTCGTTGTCTTTTACTTGAATAAACAGAAAACAATCAAGTAAGATTGAAGTCAATTGTCGACATTCACCATGCTAAATGGAGCAATAGGACACCTTTCCTTATGTGTTGACATTCCATGATTAAAACATGATGTCTTTGTTTCATCTGTTTGTTTCCTTCGAACAATAAATATGGTGATAAACATCTGTTCGCTTGGTTTTTAAATTGTGTTCAGGTTTCCTTCTTCCTCCCTACCTCTATTTCTTCCTCCTCTTTGCCTTCTTCTTTCAATGTTTCTGCTGCTCTAATTGCTGCTGTTTCTTCGTCTTCTTTGTTCTCTTACTACTGTTATTGCTGCTGCTGCTGCTGCTGCTGCTGCCACTACTGCAACAACTGCTGCTGCTCGTGCAGTTGAATCTTTTTCTTCTTCCACTGTTTATCTTATTATCTGCCTCCAAATTCTTCTCCTGCTCCTTCACACCCTCTCTCTCCTCTTTATCTTCCTCATCCCCTCCTATATTTTTCTCCATTTTCTGCTTTGTATTTGCCTTCATGTTCAAATTCAAACTTATCTTATGTGCTTTGTCATCACCATCATTTAAGTTATTGTGTGTGTGCGTGCGTGTGTGTGTGCGTGTGTGTGTGTGTGTGTGTTTTATGTTTATTGTAAAGCGCTTTGAGCTCCCTTTCAGAGAGGAAAGCGCTTAACAATTATCCATTATTATATCTGATTGGCTCACCGGCCAATGAGTTGGAAAAGAAAAGGAGATCTTTGCGAAGCTCCACAACATCAAGATGGTCCGGAATTGCGGCATCCATCACCACCTGGGGCGTACCCCCAGCTTCCGGAAGAGATCAATGTTCAAAGACAGTCAAGATGTGAAGAATGCCAGACTTCATGAGTTTCCGTAACATACCGGTGTAGTGTAAAAGATTTTTAAACACCACGGCTATTTTTATTGCTCGTTTGTATTGAACACGAAATATCATTGTGGTACGAGGGTTATTCAATAAATAAGGTGAATTTTTCGGTATAAGGACTTCTAATACAGATAGAAGCTTACTTTTTTTTTCTTTTTTTGTTTGTTTTACTTCTTTTTCACATGGATTTAATTTGTTTTGCAGATTAAAAAAAAACTTTGAGAGTTTTGGCGATTAACAAAGATGGCCGACCAAGAAGCATGCTCCAGGATTGAACAGCGGTCAGTTATCAAGTTTTTGGTTGCTGAAGGGTGCAAACCAGTTGAAATTCATAGGAGAATGTCAACTGTGTATGGTGCCACATGTTTCAGCCGAAAAAATGTCTACAAGTGGGCTAAATTGTTTAAAGAAGGACGGAGCAGTGTTGAGGATGAAGACAGGCCTGGAAGGCCTACAGAAGTGAGGTCTCCTGAGGTGATCGAATCAGTCAATGACTATATATATGTCAAAATAGCCAGTTCCCGTCACTTCCCAAGACAAACTTAATTTCCTTCATATGGGGCGTCAAATAACTTGACATAAAGAGATACAACTCATTGACGCACAAGACGTCAAAGCCGTGATGACAACGAACATGCTGTTACTTCCTAGCCTTTTTTTTTGGTGTGTTTGTTTGTTGCTTCCTTTCTGACGGGATAGGTGAAGTATAAGCATATGGGCCTGCGTCAAAAGACGAGATCTTGCAGGTGATCTTTACCCACGAAATGTAGTGGATGAAAACAGTGCACAAAGTATCACGACATTTTTCCAGAGAAAAGGGGTTGTATTGGTGAAGCTGAGAGTTAGGAGCAGGGCAAGGGGAGGTGGGAGAGGGATGGGGGTGGGGTGGATCCTGGGGTTGGGGTGGGGGGTTGGTGGTGGTAGGGGAAGTGGTGACTGAAACGGCGCTGGGGAGGACGGGGGTGTGGGGGTCGGGAGTCGGTTGAGGGCGTGGGGAGGGGGGGGGGGGGAACGACAGACCGTGAAATGTAAGTTGCACGTGCTTGGCAGGTGGACAGAGGTAAGACGTGAACTTTTTTTTTTCTTCTTCTTCTTTGTCTTCTTCTTTTTCTTTTTTCTTTTTTTTTTTTTTTTTTTTGACAGCATGTGGTGATAGGTTTGCGTTGACGGAGCAATCGTCTTCGTTTACAAATATTCTTTATGTTTTTCCTTACTTTGATTGACAGGTTTGGTTATAGATTACGTTGATGGAGCTATCGTCTTCGTTTACATGAGATTGAACCACCTACGTAGATAGATGGAATCAAGAATATTTCAAATCCGACTTTAAAGAGAGAGAGAAGAGAGAGAGAGAGAGAGAGAGAGAGAGAGAGAGAGAGAGAGAGAGAGAGAGAGAGAGAGAGAGAGAGAGAACGAAACCAGAAGAAACGAAACGAAACGAAATGGAGTTTTGTCCAACAAGGGAAATGAGATCATCAATTGACATGGTCTTTTGCACCCTGCCCCAGAGAGAAAGGGAGAGGAAGACAGACAGAGACACGAGATAGATAGATAGACAGATAGATAGATAGAGAGAGAGTGTGTGTGTAGGGGGTTGGCGGGAGTGGGGGGGGGGAGGATAAAAGAAAAACTAACCGTGAAAGGAATGGAACGGGTGAAGTGGAGAGGACGCCGCCGAAGGGGGTCAGGGAACAAGACAGAAGAAGGGAACAAGCTTCCCCCCCCCTCAACAACCCCCCTCCACCCCGCCCCTCCCTACTCCCCTCCTCCTGTCCAAACAGTCACACGCTGACATCCGCACGTGGAGCTACTTGGGACTCCCCGGGGACTAAACTCCCCTAGGGAGTGCCAGAAACGTGATCTTTGTGAGCGCGGCCAGTGGGAAGACAGAGATCTATATTGTTTTGCTGTGCCCGGGTTACCCTCTTTCAGCAAGCACTTGGAGAAACAGGGGGTGGAGAGGTGGAAAGGGAAGGGTGAGCAGCACTTGAATTAACAGAAAGGTATGATGCGAACCAACCACCATTGCCACAGAACATTGAAGTCCTGACTTCTTCTTCCACTTCCTGGACAGCTCTTGAGCATTTCCGGTCCCCACTGGGGCTCTCTATTATCCCCCTTTGCCCTATCAGAATGCGAACACCGATGTTTATTGTCATGAGAGTGAAGAAGAGATTTATCTGACGCAAATAAATTGAACAAAGGTGAAAAAAGTCCCATTGCCTTTAACTGACCTCGGGGCAGTGAATATCCATCATGTCCACTGTGCTTACAAGCATATGGGAAATAAACATTTCCGAGACAGAAGTTGCAGCCCTTAACTGATTCGTAAAAACTGCCACCAAGATTACCGGGGCTGATCTACCTTCTCTAGAAGACATATATTATAAGCGGCTACTCAAAAAAGCAAAATCAATCAGCCAGGACGAATCACATCCAGCTTTTGGGATTTTCGAGATGCTCCCCTCTGGTCGACGGTACAGAAATATTGGGACGAAAACCAATCGCTTCGCCAATAGCTTTTTCCCCAAAGCAGTCAATACCCTGTCTCTCAAACAAATCCAGTATGATAAATAGAATTGTGCAATCAACAACCGGGTACCCATTCACACCGGCCCATGTGGAGTGAGGGAAATCGGGGCTCAGTACCATTGTCCTGAGCGCGTGTGTGCGTGTGTGTGTGTGTGTTTTGTGTGTTTGTATGTATGTATGTATGTATGTATGTACCTACGTATATATGCATGCGTATACGTGCTTGTGTTCTTTCAATTTCAATTGTCTTTTTTTTTTCTTTTTTTCTTTTTTTCTTTTTTTAAATACCTGTTGCATTTCTTGATTTAATCAACTGACATGACCTATTTTAATTTTTCTCTCTCGCCTATATTTCAAATTATATGCATATGTTTGTGTGGGGATGTTTGAGTGAATGTTTTTAGTGCTATTGTAAAGCGCATAGAGCTTCAAGAATATGCGCTATAGCAAGAAGTCTTAATAAATAAATAACACCATGCCAAACCGCCGGGCCCTGACTGATGACCGATGAACCCCTGACCCCCTCTGACAGGACGCCTCCTTGAAAAGTTCTCTCTACAGTTCAGAACTGATAATGCTCATCAAGGAGCAAGGAAGGATATACTATTTCATTGTAACAAATTGATGACCATAGATGTTAAATCCATCTGTTGATTTATCTATGCTGTTGTTCTTGTTTATTTGTTTGTTGTCGTTGTTGATTTTTTTTTTCCTTTTGTTGTTGTTGTTGTTTTGGGGGAGGTATGTTTGTTTGTTTTGGTTTTATGGGGATTTTTTGTTCTTTTTGCTGGTTGTTTGATTTTTTGGGTGTTTTTTTTTCTTCCAATTGGCATGCATCAACATTCTCATTGGCATATAACATATAAACACATTGGTGATGGATTTACACACAATTACAGAGTCTGATTGGAAACAGTCAGGGTTTTTTTTATCTTCTTTTTGATTTTTCTTTACTGTTGTTGTTGTCTTTAGTTGTTTTTTTCTTCTTCAGTCTTTTCTTGTAATCAATTGCAATTGTTTCATTAAGTCGCATTAAGTTTACATTCTTCACTGACCAGTACTCTGTCAGGTGCACATTCACACGTGGGTGGAGTGAAGACAGTCGGAGTAAACTGCAATACACGTCACGAAACTGTCCCACAGAAACCATCGGAGTTTACATGTGCATTCACCTTAAGTAACCTATACGTGGGCACGCGCGCGCGACACACACACACACACACACACACACACACACACACACACACACACACACACACACAGATGATTCATTCAAGGCCCCTTATGAAGGGGTATGTGAGTTTCAGTTTCAGTAGCTCAAGGAGGCGTCACTGCGTTCGGACAAATCCATATACGCTACACCACATCTGCCAAGCAGATGCCTGACCAGCAGCGTAACCCAACGCGCTTTGAACGCGCTTGCTCGGGTATGTGAACATGATGCAATGGAAACGCCATAATGCAACATGTACCGATATGGAAAATATAACATCACAGAGTGGGAGAGAGAGAGAGAGAGAGAGAGAGAGGTGAAAGGAAAGTAAATTCAAACATCCGTGAACTGTATCGTTTCCAAGAACAACATTATCATTCCTCTCTTCCACCCATTCCACCTGATATTCCCTCCCTCCCTCCCTCCCTCCCTGCCTGCTCTCCCCCAGTCCCCTTTTTTATTTCTTTTACTGCACAAACCTTCATCCTGGGGACGGACCTGCCACTACCACCACCACCACCACCACCACCTTCCCCACCCCTCACCCCTCCTCACCCCCTGATTGCTGGTGCCCCCACCTCATTTTGCCCGCCCCAGTCCATTTTCAGCCCATGGTGAGACAGAGAGAGAAAGAGACAGAGAGACAGACATAGACAGCGAGAGACAGACAAAGAGACAGAATGAGAGACAGAGAGACAGACATAGACAGCGAGAGACAGACAAAGAGACATAATGAGAGACAGAGAGAGGGACATAGACAGAGAGGAAGAGACATAGAGAGAGACAGACACAGAGACAGAGAAAAAGTAGCAGAGATACAGAGAGACACACGCACACACAGAGAGAGAGAGAGAGAGAGAGAGAGAGAGAGAGACTCAGAGAGAGACACAGAGAGAGACAGAGACAAAGAGGCAGAAAGAACTCGAATGAACTTGGAATGTTTTCTTGAGGGTAAAAAGGATCAGCTACAAACTTGTTTGCACCATGCCTTCAGAAAGTAAATCATTCAAAACGAAACAATAATAAGTGGTAGAAAGATGAAGAAGAAGAAAATGAAGGAGGAGGAGATAGAGAGAGAGAGAGAGAGAGAGAGAGAGAGGAATCCAAATTATGCTGACGCGATGGCAAAATCTTCCCAAATATTGTCTCAGCATCACTGGCACGGCTGTTGTATTTGTGTTTAATTTTGCCATCACACGCTTCGCTGCTGCCGTGTGGCACGTGCAGTGCGAGGGTGTCACGTGACCTCGAGCTGTCAGAGAAGGCGGGCAACCCTGTCTCAGTGTCTGAATTACAATCAGCTTGGGTGTTGGGTTGTGTGTGACGTGAGGGTGTAAATTAGTGTGTGTGTGTGTGTGTGTGTGTGTGTGTGTGTGTGTGTGTGTGATATAATAAAGAAGAAAAGAACGGTAACTACCGACTCTGTGTGTGTGTGTATGTGTGTGTGTGTGTGTGTGTGTGTGTGTGTGTGTGTGTGTGTGTTATTATAAAGAAGAAAAGAACGGTAACTACTGACTGTGTCTGTGTGTATGTGTCTATGTCTGAGTATGGTGGAGAGAAAGAGAGAGAGAGAGAGAGAGAGAGAAAGGGTTACGTGTCGGTTTGTTTATTTGATTGCTTGTTTAAGATTAATGGAAGATGTATGTAAGCTCTCACAGAAATGTCGGGAATGTGCGTGCGTGCGCGTGAAAAGAAAACGAAAAAAGAAGAGTAACCAAAAAAAAAAAAAAAAGCAAAAAAGAAAGAAAGAGACAACGGCGAACAAGTGCACCCAGACATACTCCCCTTCTTTCCGGCAGCAAAACCGACGATTTTATCAGGGCCTTTGACAGGCAGGCGCGTGACAGGCAAGCGCCCTCAGCAGCCTCTTGGTGACAGCTCGTGGGCCAGATCCAACTTCCCCAGTGCATCAGATTGAGGATCATTACATGGTCTGAGTCTTGTCAGCTCTCCTTTGAAACCTCATAAACACTGATTTAAAAACAAAAAGTGTAATTCGAGGGAAGATAAGGAAGGAGGGAGAGAATAGAGAGAAAAGAAAAAAAAAAAACAACCAAGAGATGGGGAGAGCGAAGGGGTAGGTGGTTGTTATTGTGGTGGAGCGACCGTCTGAGTCTTGTCAGCTCTGTTTTGAAACCTCATGAACACTGATGTTTTTTTATTTTTTTTTTTTTTTTTTAATGTAATACGAGGGAAGATAAGGATAAATGAGGCAGAGTGGAGAGAGAGAGAAAAAGAAAACAAGAGAGGGGGAGAGAGCGAAGGGGTGGTTGTTATTGTGGTGGAGAGACCTATCCCTCCAAGGACCGAGAGGGCGCGCTCCCTCAGAATCATGGTTAACTCTCTCCATACGAACGGCGAAAGGGACGACGTTAACAGCGTTTCACCCCAATTACCATCATCAAAATATTGCAAGCGGAAGGCTCTTATACTGAAGAGGTGAATGTTGACAGAGAATACCACAATTCTGACGACGGAAGCTAAAGGCTGGGTCATTCAGCCACCCACTGGACATCCGAGGGGTCTGTGTAGAGGAGAAGAGAGGACTGGCCGTACTGAGTGAGTTAAAGTGTGGTGTGCTGTGTTGGCTTTCTGTGCCATGTCAGCTCGTGCCTGGCTTGTCTGGTGATCGGCCACTAACTAACTTTACAGGTCGCTCGCGTCATTCTGTTGAACGGTGGTGGATGTGTGAGGCCAATGAGGCTAGTGTGGGTCGTAGGCTATTTCCGACAAATGAAGAGCTCGAACTTAGCTACTGGTGCAGAGTCCATTGCTCCGTTTGTCATGATTGTTATAGAGAGGGAAGGAACAGCTTGATATCTGTCCATCTCTGTGTGTCACTGCCCATGTCTGTGTGCCACTGTCCATCTCTGTGTGTCACTGCCCATCTCTGTGTGTCACTGTCCATCTCTGTGTGTCACTGCCCATCTCTGTGTGTCACTGTTCATCTCTGTGTGTCACTGCCCATCTCTGTGTGTCACTGCCCATCTCTGTGTGTCACTGCCCATCTCTGTCACTGCCCATCTCTGTGTGTCACTGCCCATCTCTATGTGTCACTGCCCATCTCTGTGTGTCACTGCCCATCTCTGTGTGTCACTGTTCATCTCTGTGTGTCACTGTTCATCTGTATGTGTCACTGCCCATCTCTGTGTGTCACTGCCCATTTCTATGTGTCCCCTCTACCCCTTCCCACTCACCAGAACGAAGAATAGGATCGGTTGTTTTTCCATAACACCAAAATGTATTGATTGATAATAATGATAATAATAATACTAATGATAATAATAATAATAATATAAAGATGATGATGATTATGATATAAGTAGTAATAATAGTAGTAGTAGAAACAGCAGTAGTAGTCGTGGTAGTAGTAGTATAATGATGATGATGATAATGATAGCCAACTGTGGTTCAGGTACATAGATATATTCACAAGTACATCTGTACAAATAATGTGTTTATTGAAGCCGTGAGCATTCGCTTTTTGACTGGTCTGTGACACACAAACACAGGGAAGGACGGGGTCAGATGGGTGGAGTTGGGTCGGGGAGGTGGAATGGAGACAGGGGGGGGGGGGAGGTAACCAGAGGCAAGAGAAAGACGACAGGGAGACAAGATTGTTTGCAAAATGCAATCATTATCATAATTATTATTATTATTATGATCATTATTACTATCATTATCATCATCATCGTCGTTGCCTGGACAGAAATATAAGATTGTTTCAAGGAGGGTACAGAAAAAACGAAAGACAAAAGAAAGAAAGAAGGGTGAACAAGTGCACCCAGACATACACCCAGCAGGAAGTCATGCAATGATTCTATCATAGCGTTTGACAGGCGGACGCGCTGCAGAGGCCCTGCTAGTCATCATCTTTCTGGCGCGGCATGGCAAGACAAAAGATCCACCACCTTCAGCCTGACAGTCATAATAATCATTCCAGTCCCCTCTCCACTCATTCGCAGTGTCAGAATCCCCCACCTGATAAGTGTGGCTGGGAAGGGGGTGGAAGTGGCACGTCGGATCGGGAAGGAGGAGGAAGAGGGGGGGTTGGAGGAGTTCAGTTAGGGGGCTGGAAAGATAAGAAGAGAAAACTTTGTAGTTGATATGAAAGGAGGGACGGGGATTGTTGACTGGGGTAGCTGAATAGATGGCTAGTCAGTGCAGCTGAAATATATGTTCACGATAGGAAAAACAAATAAAAACTGCAGGCAGGAAAAACTTTCAAAGAAAAAAAAAAGGGGGGGGGGGGGGGGGGGCGCTCTCAGTGTACAGTTTTTTCTGTTTGGAACATTAATTTTCACCATACAACATATTCATAGCTGAACAGGACAACAAAAGTATCTTATTCAAAGTCATGATATGTGATCAGCATTGGTTTAAACAGTATGTTTTTTGTTATTGTTTGTTGTTGTTTGTTGTTGTTTTAACATGTCATAAGTTTCGTTCGTTTATTTATTTATAGTCTGTTCATCTAAGATGATGATATTAGACTGAAAATAAATGATATTACTATTATTATTATTTGGATTATTATCATTTCTATCACAACGATGATTGTTATTATTAATTAGAAATCGACATTTCTGTATATTCGAATGAAAAGGGGAGCGGTTGAGGTGGAGGGGAGGGGGGAGGGGGAGGGGACTAAGAAAGGGAGAGAGAGAGACAGATACAGAGAGAAAAGAGTGTGGAAAAGATAGAGTACAAAATGTAAAATGGAGAGGGTGAGTGTCAGTGATTGGAGAAAGAAAAAACATCATATTGGAAAGGTGTGTGTGAGAGGCGGGACGGGGGAAGCGGGATTAGGACCAAAAAAAATTATCAATAATCAAATATTGTATGCACTACTTCTGTAGATTATTATTTGAAAAGAGGTTCATGTGGGGACCTACAATAAACAACCAACTGGACTATTCAACACATAACTAGCAAACTTTAATAAAGAACAGTTTGAAATATATAACTTTTTTTTTTAAATGTTAACATTTGAAACTGGTAACACGTGTTCCGTAATTTCTGGAGGCAAAAAAGGTTTCATTACTAAACAGCGGGTTAAAACGTGCTCTACCGTTAAACATCCCTTGCAAATGCATTCAATATTTTCACAATATTTTGTGTATGGGGCATTTAGTAATAACCTAAATGCCATGCTCTTAACAGCCCTGCCAGTTCTTTTAGCATTTAATAAGGCAAAAGTGTTAACTTCTAAAGACAGAAAGGAATTTTGCATATTTCTTTCAACAATATTACACATTTCAGATGATGATAAACGATGGGGAAGTCACATGTCACAATACAAAAACAAATTTATAGTTGAACAGGACAAGAAAATCTTCCAATACACAAAGTCCTGTTTTGAAATGAGTACATCATAAGTATACCTGGGTGACAGGTGTCTTCACAGACAGATCTTTAACTCTCTCTATACGAACGGCGAAAGAGACGACGTTAACAGCGTTTCACCCCAATTACCGTCATCAAAATATTGCAAGCGGAAGGCTCTTATACTGAAGAGGTGAATGTTGACAAAGAATACCACAATTCTGACGACGGAAGCTAAAGGTTGGGTCATTGAGACACCCAC
>NC_134876.1:65466808-65471808 GCF_041734735.1 Babylonia areolata
TGTCTGTGTGTGTGTGTGTGTGTGTGCGTGTGTGCGTGCGTGTGTTTGTATGTATATTTATGTGAGTGTGCGTGTGTGCGCATGTGCGTGAGAGAGAGAGAGAAAGAGAGAGTTAGTCTTGCAACAAGCAGTGGTATGCTTCTTGTTAGATGTTTATAATAAAAACAATTTTACAAAATATATTTTTTTAAACACAGAAGAATGAAATATGTGTCCGTTTTTTTTCAAAGCTAGTGGCAAAGAAAGAGACAGAGACAGAGACACAGAGAGAGAGAGAGAGAGAGAGAGAGAGAGAGAGAGAGAGAGAGAGAGAGAGAGGTAATTAACAGCGAAAACCAAGCCTAATCCAGGCTGCAAACCGAGTCGTGAAAACGTAGAATACAACCACAGATCGAGTAGATTACGGAGGGGTGACGGGGAAAAAAAAAAAAAAAAAAATCCAGTCACAACACAACACCCCCCCCATCCCCCCCCCACCCCCACCCCTCCCCCCCAAAAAAATTAAGAAGACACAAAATCCAAATGAAGAAAGGAAGAGAAAAACAGAAAGAAAGAAAGAAAGAAAAATCAAAGACCAAAAAAAAAAAAAAAGAGAGAGAGAGAGAGAGAGAGAGAGAAAGTTCCTTTCATCAGTTCCGGAACGCTAACGACACCAGTATCAAGACGATAAAACTGGAAGGGAAATCGCATACACCCCTATGCAGCAGATAAACCTCTTTTTTTTTCTTCTCCTTCTTTCTTTCTTTCTTTCTTTTCTTTTCTTTTCTTTCTTTTTCTGTTTTCCACTTTTATTTGTTTTCACAATCCGTCTGGAAAAGAGCAAAGACAAGTGTAAACGGTAAAGGGGACAAAGTGGCGATGGTTGGGAGAAAAGGGTTGTGTGCAGAGGGACGGGATGGGGTGGGTGGGTGGGGGTGGAGGGTGGATATGTGTGGGTGGGTGGGGGGATGCGAGGGGTTTGGGGTGGAGGGAATAAGGGGACTGAGAGAGAATGAGAGAAAGTAAAGTTGGGATGGATGGAGGGGGTGGGGGGGGGGAGCGAAGGGGGATGGGAGGATAAGGGGACACCCAGTTGAACAGGACTACTCAGCTCTGTGGGTGGGGAGTTGCAGCTTGGAGAGGGGAGAAGACTCGGGGAGCATTGACTGTTTTGAAGAAAGAGAGGGTAACGCCCCTTGTTTCCTATTCGCCGCGGAATCTGGCACACACACACCCACACAGAGAGAGAGAGAGAGAGAGAGAGAGAGAGCAGCAGCATTGTCTCTCCTTCCATCTTCTTCCATCGCTCTTAGAAACACCCCCCTCCTCTCCCCTCCCCTTACATCCCCACGCCCCTCCCCCTCCCCTACACACACATCACTGCTTTTCACTGCCCCCTTCCTCAAACTTCTCTGACTTTCTTCTGTTTATTTACAATCTGTGCATAAGATGGTGATTTGAAAGGAACTCAACACCACACCCTACCTCATCAATGCCTCATTCTTTTTCCTCATCCATTGAAGCCGAGTGGTTAAAGCGTTGGACTTTCAATTTGAGGGTCCCGGGTTCGAATCTCGGTAACGGCGCCTGGGGGGTAAAGGGTGGAGATTTTTCCGATCTCCCAGGTCAACATATGTGCAGACCTGCCAGTGCCTGAATCCCCGCAGAAAATCAAATACGCACGTTAAAGATCCTGTAATCCATGTCAGCATTCGATGGGTTATGGAAACAAGAACATACTCAGCATGCACACCCTCGAAAACGGGGTATGGCTGCCTACATGGCGGGGTAAATAAACAAAATGGTTTAAAGTAAAATGTTAAATGTTACATGTTTGTCTGAGTGTGTATGTGTGCGTGCCTGAAATCTGATTGAATGACAGAGGAAACGAATTATGAGCGCCCAATGGCAGCCGTCAGTCGGCTCTACCCAGGTAGGCAGCCTGTTGTGCAAATGACCCCGTGTTTGTAAAGCGCTTAGAGCTTGGTCTCCGATCGAAGATATGCGTTGTATAAGTATCCATGTGAATCAATCAATCAATCAAATATCAATCAATCAATCAATCCTTTCCCCTTCTTTCTGGTTGTGTGTTGTTGTTGTTGTTTCTTTTTGGGGGGTAGGGGGTGGTGGTGGTGTGTGTGGGGGTGAGGGGGAAGGGTAGTTTGTTTTTTCAATCTCTGGGCATAAGCCGATTTATTAGATTATGTTGTTTAAATGAACAGTGCTCGTTCAGTTGGTTTCCCCTTCGATGGGTCTGGATTTTTTTCTTTCTTCTTCTTTTTTTTTTTCTCCCGGGGCCCGGATTCTTGCCTTTCGTGTGTATAACCAACGGTGTTTGATATGTAATTCTGAGTTAGATTTGAGGTCAGTAAAATCAACCGGGTCTTTGTTATGTAATTCAGAGTTAGATTTGAGGTCAGTAAAATCAACCGGGTCTTTGTTATGTAATTCTGAGTTAGATTTGAGGTCAGTAAAATCAACCGGGTCTTTGTTATGTAATTCTGAGTTAGATTTGAGGTCAGTAAAATCAACCGGGTCTTTGTTATGTAATTCTGAGTTAGATTTGAGGTCAGTAAAATCAACCGGGTCTTTGTTATGTAATTCTGAGTTAGATTTGAGGTCAGTAAAATCAACCGGGTCTTTGTTATGTAATTCTGAGTTAGATTTGAGGTCAGTAAAATCAACCGGGTCTTTGTTATGTAATTCTGAGTTAGATTTGAAGTCAAAGTCCCTCATAGTCCACTGGGAGTGAAGAGGGAGGTGAGGTGGTCAGGATTAATCAAGGCAATGCCATAATAAGCGTAAAGCACGGAAACAAAGTTTCCATGGGCCAGTCCCGCCTGGAGGGGAAGTTGGGGGGGGTTGGGGTCAGGGGGGAAGAGATGGAGATAGAGACAAACAGACACAGGCCCGGTGATCAGTCTGTATAAAATCCTTTCACTCTTGTTTGTCTTTTTTCTTTTCTGTTTATTTCTCCAGTTGCTATGAGTCAATCGGCGGTAGACGCTCAGACAGAAGATGAAAGGAAAATGGTGAAAACTGTGTGCTACGCCCGTGCTCCGTGCAGTGATACTCTCCTGGTTGTATCCGGCAACACTTCTTTCTGCAGGCTTCTGATAAACACTAACAGGAACAGTCTTTTGTCGCTCTGTTTCTGTCTCTCTGTATCTGGTCTCTGTCTCTGTCTGTCTCGCTCTGTCTCTCTCTGGTTCTGTCTCTGTCTTTCTCTCCCTCTCTATCTTTTCTCTCCTCTCTCTTTTCTTTCTCACTGACTCTGCGATCCACCTGTCAATGTGTGTGTGTGTGTGTGTGTGTGTGTGTTGTGTTGTGTTGTGTTGTGTGGTGTGTGTGTGTGTGTGTGTGTGTGTGTGTTGTGTTGTGTTGTGTTGTGTGGTGTGGTGTGTCTTCATCATATCTGCCCTTCTGCACGACGGTTTTTGTTCTCTCTTTCTCCCCTTTCTATTAAAATGTATGTGTGCTATTGTAACTGTTGTAGATTAGGAAGGACAGATAGCAAGACTAGGCCATGCCTAAAATCTTAATCCTTGAATTGAAAAACGTTCTGAGTTCTGAGTTTCTCTCTCTCTCTCTCTCTCTCTCTCTCTCTCTCTTTCGCGCAAGCGCGCAACTTTTGCTTCCAGGTGTAACTGGGAAGAACTACCCATTGAAACTGGCACCAATATCCAAAACGTTTTGTTGTTGTTGTTGTTGTTTGATCTCTCAGCCTCTCCTGTCGTGTTGTGTACATTAAAATGATATCATTCAAATCAATACAATCATACAAGGATGGGTACCTTGACGTTACCCCTCAGACATTGTTTCGGTATAAGGCCCATGTTGAAACATACACTGTTCTTGAGACAGGCTCAGGTTTATGCAGGTGTAGTTGAGCAGCCACACACGTAGTTATTGAACTCTGTTTAATTCATTCAGTATTTCATTTTACATAATACCTATATGAAAGTATTCCCACGAAAGTATTCATTGCCAGAGTCCACGAGAACATATTGGTATCACGTTGCCACATATGAGACAATTCACCATAGAAGGCACTGTTCTTCTTTCAAGTCAGTTAGTTGATTCTGAATACTGAGTGTGTATGATGATTCACAGGATCATCACCTTCCATTTCTCCTGATTCCTACAACCTAGTGTAATAACTGCATAGACGTGGGGCAAGGCTGATACATGAGCGGTTGATCTGGAGTGAGGAAGTACCAATGCTTCAGTCTAACGACATACTTTACAAACAGTAAACCTAACAGGGTTATACTGTTTGTGTACCCCCGAAAACGGAGTATGGCTGCCTACATGGCGGGGTAAAAACGGTCATACACTCGTGTTAAAAACGAGTGAACGTGGGAGTTACAGCCAACGAACGAAGAAGAAGAAGAAGATACTGTTTGTGTGACACTGAACATGTTAATTACAGGCCTGAGTCAATCTAATGAAAAACTTTACGAACAGGTTACCTCAGGGAGTTATACTGTTTGTGTGACACAGAACATGTTAATTACAGGCCTACACCTCAGTGCTGAACTTCAGTGACCCTGACAGAAAATCACACCAGGTACAAGTAGGCAAAAAATCCAGCAAGATAGCATGGACTTACCACGAGAAAAGAACAGGTATGTACTCAACATCTCGCACTGTCATTTTTCCTGGGTTTGATTAAGCATGATTTCGTTTTTTCTCTCTCAAAACCAAACGAAGGTATTTCAAACACATGGAGCAGCAGCAAACCGATGCTTATGGTGTTTTATTTCTTCTTCTTCTTTTTTTTCTTTTTCTTTTTTTTCCCAACCCCCATCCCACTCTCAACGGTCTCATCCGTTTTTCATTTCTGTAAGAGAGAGTACAAGAGAAAAAAAGAGGGGGGGGGGGGGGAGGGGGGGGGCCGGTGGTGAGGGGACAGATATTGACGTGCATACCAGCAGGAATGTTGAGGGGTGGAGGCTGGGGTGGGGTGTTTGCAGTGCACACCACTCTCCGGTTTGAGTGCAGCACGCATTTCACGGCTA
>NC_134876.1:65479308-65489308 GCF_041734735.1 Babylonia areolata
TCTCTCCTTTTTTTTTTTTTTTTTTTTTTTTTTTTTTTTTTTTAGTCAGGACCACGAAAAACAAAATTTATAAAAAGGAGAATCGTTTTGCTTGAATTTATTTTCATTTTTATTTATTTTAGTCATTTATTTACTCCTTTTTTTTGTACTTTGATGTATAATGTTTTGTTGTTTGTTTGGGGTTGCTGGTTTTGGTTGGTTTTTGTTGTTTTTTTTCTTTTCTTTCTTTCTCGTTTAACATAATGTCATGTTTCATATTTGATTTGTTTTGTAATGAATTATCTTAAAATTTTGAAATTCATGACATTGGACGATGGTTTATGTTGGCATATCTTAACTTGATAGATATCCTTTTGTTCTAGTAAAAACCACACAGTGTGTGGTGCACACCAGCAATCCATGTCAACCATTTCACTGTTTTCTTTTTCAGCCATCATGGCTTCTCTACGTGTGTTCCACGATCACCATCACCATCATCACATGTGCACTCACTCTGTCTGTCTTTTGGACCCTGTCTGCCTTTCCCTATCTGTCTTTGTGTGTGTCTGTCTCTCCCGTCCTCTCTTTCTCTCTCCGTGTCTCAGTTGCCGAGCAAGCGAGCGAGTGTGCGAGCAAGAGAGAGGGGGAAAGAGACAGAGACAGAGACCGTACAGACACAGACAGACCGACAGAGACAGAAACACAGACAGAGACAGAGACAGCTACTGAGACTGAGAGAGGGATAAGGGGGTTGGGAAAGGGATGAATCTGCTAGCAATATGACAGCCCACAAACTGCACACCAGAGACTCGAACTACATTCACGCGTTTTGTCAGAGACTCATTTTCCACATTCCCAAGTCTATGTCTCCTTTCCGCGATCTCTCAGTGAGCTCGTTTAGTTTGTTCTCAGCATGGAGCCGATACACAAACCCTTCTGGCAACATCACGGAAACCAGAAGAGAACCAGAGTAATGCTGCAGACTTTTTTGTGTGTGTGTATTCTTAACTGCGGGCATAAAACAGTGTGATTGTTGCTCTAACCCTACAGAGAATGCCGCAGTGTGATTTCCAGCAGCTGTCTGGGACTTTGATAAATGACAGTTGTTCCGAGACGGGTTTTTTTCTGACATCATCCTGAGTGTCAAAAGCCCATCAATCTACTTTAAGTACCTAGCACCCAAAGTCCATCGGTATATGATTTTGTTCTGCGATAACAAGTACTGCCCAAAGTGTTTTTGTCTTTTTCAGTCCCCATTTGGGGATGGGGAGAGTGCAAGGAGGGGGGGGGGGCGGATGGGCGGGGGAGGGGGGGGGGGCTAGTATGTGTATGCGCGTGTATGTGTGTGCGTGTGTTTACTGGAATGCACTTTAAGCATCCGCATTCGGAGAATTAGTAATCGTTACCATCATGTAAGCTGTTGATTTCTACGTACTCGAAATGAACGCCGAAAAGCACATACAATTCATTGGAGGGAGTAAACGCATATAAAATCAAAGAACCGATCAAACTTACGCGCGTGCGCGCACGTACACTCAAACACACACACACACACACACACACACACACACACACTCTCTCTCTCTCTCTCTCTCTCTCTCTCACACACACACACACACTCTCTCTCTCTCTCTCTCTCTCTCTCTCACACACACACACACACACACACACACACACACACACACACACACACACACACACACACACACACACCACTGAACTATTAAAATAACAGACTCTTCCCCCTCCACGCCCCAGCCCCCTTCACTTTACACTTCTTGGACAGATGGAAAGCTGCGTGGAGGGGCACTGAAAAGAAAAGGAAAAACATTGATGGACCAGGCAAGGGGGAAAGAAGGCCAGCGATACGGGAGGTCACGCCGGACTCACCCAACATCAAAACACCCGCCACCCCCACCCTTCCCCAACCCCCGCCGCCCCCCACCCCTGAATTCGTCAAACTCGTCAGCATCACCAGCATCATCATCGTCACTGTCATCACCATCTAAAACTTCACGGTTCATCGCAAGGATGCTCATCAAGCTTGTTGAGCGTTTCAACACAGCACATGCCCCCAAAGACTCCAGCTCCATTCCTGACAGCAGCCAGAGATGGCTCCATACTGATCTCCTTTACCAGACAGCCCCAAAACTCACAGGGGCGGGAACTTTGTTGTTTTCCTTCTCCCTCTGGACAGGTCTTTGAGTGTTGCTGCTGGTGGTTGTGGTGGTGGTGGTGGTGGTGGGGGTGTATAGTAGTGAAGGGTATGGGGATGGGATGACCCAGGCTGAACGAGGGGTGGCGTTATCATCCACAGCTGGGTGGGACCCCTAACCTACGGCGCCGGGCCGGGCTTAGTCAGTCAGTCACCCATCCGTGATGACAGTGAAACAGAGAGAGATCAGCTTTGCCTTCTTTGAATTTTGGGAGGTCGCTGATTTGATGCATTGAATAAAGCCTTTTTTTTTCACTAATAGATGGCCCCTGCTGTCGGTTGAACTACGAGTCATACACACACAGTCTACAGCAGTCAAACGTTACGTGACGGAGCATGTGGTAGATGACAATGATAAGTCACAAAACAAGCCCACTATCGTACAGATTATGTTTTCAGTTCTTATTGCATGGACTGATAAAACATGTTGTGGGCTACCTTACGTAACACAAAGTGTCTTCCCCAAAATCGTCTTAAACTGATTTGATTTTGAACGATCAAGGATTTGCACATGGTGACAAATCATCACTCTGTTGACTTACACTGTGTCGAAATGTGAGCGATAATGAATGGCGAAAACGAAGACACACGTGGTGTGACTACTGATGGCTACGACACAAACAGTTCTCATTGTGCAGATGAAACTCTTGTTTTTTTTCTCAACAAGTAAAAGAAAATAAGTGTGTCGGGACTTGTGTTCACACAGTGAATTCACTGGGTAATAAATTTCGGTCCTAACTGAACCGAACCCGAGCTCCTATCAACCTAGCCAGGCGCTTTATCCACAGGCCATGGAGTCAGTGTAGCCTGTGTAGTGTTAGGTGCTCTTCTCGCCCCAGTCACACAGTGTGCTTATCCCCGTCATTGCTGCCTTCCTTCTTCTTCTCCTCCTTCTTCTTCTTCTTATTCTAATTCTTCTCCTTCTTATTCTTCTCCTTCTTCTTCTTCTCCTCCTTCTTCATATTCTTTTCCTTCTTCTCCTTCTTCTTCTCCTTCTTCTTCTTCTCCTTCTTCTTATTCTTGAGAATCATTATGATTTAAAGAAAATAGAAAGGCAAGAACGAAAAGAAAGAAAGATTCAATTTCGGTTTCAAAAATGCGTCAACGTATGCAGACTCAGCCAAATACGATACACAACATCTATTTTTAAAATGAAAAGTGTTTTAAAAAAAAAGAGGGGGTTGGGGGTTGGGGGGGGGGGGGGTGATTGGAGATCGGATACTTGACCTACTCATAATCCTAACGAGCTGGTCAGGTACTGATCGAAACGGTGCATGAACGTTTCTTGGCAGATTAGCATACTGTCAATCATGTGAACAAAGCAAAGAAAGAAAGAAAGGAAAGGAAAGGAAAAGACCAAAATATCCACAAAGACATAACTCATGCTGACGGATGTACACCGCTTAAGGCCCCCCCCCCCCCCCCACCCCACCCCCTCCTGTTTCATCCATCTCCTTGCCAGCCCTGGAACCCTCCAATAAGTCTCTTGGCCCTCCACACTGTTGTCCATCATCAAGATGGTCCAGACTGACAGCAACACACGTGTGCTCACAAACTTTCCTTGTGGTCTTTGTATTGGTGCTGACTTCCTTTCAGCCATGAACGATAAGGTTGTAAGCATGAAACATGACTGGCAGATACAGTCTGCCCACAAACTGCACATCAAAGACCCGAACCACTTTCACGCTTTGTCAGACACCTTCCACATTACAAACCTATGTCTCCTTTGTTTTTCAGAATTGTCAGTGAGCTCGTTTAGATTGTCATCAACATGGAGGTAGTACATAAACCCTGCTGGCAATATCAGGGAAACCAGAGAAGAACTATGGTGATGCCGCAGACCTTTTAGTGTTCTTAACTGCAGGCATAAAACTGTGTGATTGTTGCTCCGTCCCAACAGAGAATTCTATGTGTTTTCCAGCGGCTGTCTGGGACTTTGATAAACGATAGTTGTTCCTGGACTTTTTTCTGGCATCGTCTTGAGTGCCCAGAAGCCCATCAATCCACTTTAAGTACCCAGCACCTCAAGTCCATCGGTATACGATTTTGTCCTGCGATAACAAGTACTGCCCAGAATTTTTTCAGTTTGTGTGTGTGGGTGGGTCGGTTGGTGTGGGCATGGGTGTGGCTACACAAGGATAGACCAAAGAAGAATGCCATTTTAACAAATTGCAAAACTTATAACCATCATGTACATGTTTGTACTCATTTGAATAAACGTTCAAAATGTCATAGAATGCCTCTGCGGGGGAGTAGAATCACTGGTACAAATAAATATAGCATAAACAAAATAAAACAATCAGTATCACTCGCACATGTCCATGCTCTCTCTCTCTCTCTCTCTCTCTCTCTCTCTCCCTCCCTCACACACACACACACACACACACACACACACACACACCACTGGACTCTTACAATACCAGACAGATCCCCCCCCCCTCCACACACCAACTCTCTTCTTACACAAACTAAAAATCGTGGTGAGGGGAGGCCGGATAGTGGGTGGTGGATGGGGGAGGAAGGAAGTGGGGGGGGGGGGCACTGAAAAGAAAAAAAAAGTCATGGACCAGGCAAGGGGGAAAGAAGGCCAACGATACGTGAGGTCACGCCGGACTCATCCCACATCAAAAGACCAACTACATCCACCACCCCTCCGACAACCCCCCCCACCCCACCCCCACCGCCCCCCCCCCCCTCTCCTCCCCCCCCCCCTCCCTCCGACCCCTCTCCCCTCTCTCTGTACACTTGTCAAAGTCGTCAGCATCATCATCATCGTCGTCACTGTCATCACCATCTAAAACTTCACGGTTCATCGCAAGGATGCTCACCAAGCTTGTTGAGCGTTTCAACACAACACAACCCCAAAGACTCAGTTCAGCAACCAGAGATGGCTCCAAACTGACCTCCTTTACCAGACTGCCCCCCTACTGACAGGGACGGGAACTTTGTTGTTTTCCTTCTCCCTCTGGACAGGTGTTTAACTGTGGCTGGTGGTGGGTGGGGGGAATAGTAGTGAAGGAATTTTGGGATGGGACGAACAAGGCTGAATGTGTGTGTGTGTGTGTGTGTGTAGATTTTTTGTAACAAATTATCTTAATGCCGTACTGTATTGTATTGTATTGTATTGTATTGTATTGTATTGTCATAAGATTTCTCTGTGTGAATTTCGGGCTGCTCTTCCCAGAGAGGGGGCGTCGCTATTACGCAGCCGGTTAGCCTAAAAAGGGTAGTCATGTTCCTTTAAAAAAAAAAAAAAAAAAACACTGGTTTACTATGAAAAGAAGAAAAAATACATGAAATTTAAAGTGTACGAAAACAGGCGTGACTTACGTACAGGTATGGATTTATTATTTTTAGATAGATAGATAGATAGTATGAATTAAAAAATAAAATAAAAAACAAAAAAACAAAACAAATAATTTATTATATTTACCTGCAATCAAATGAGAGAAGACAATGCTGCTTTTCTTCCTTTTTTTTCCTTTACTTTTTGTTTGTTTCTTTGCTTGCTTTTTTTTTTCTTTCCTTTTTTGTGTGTGTTAACTGTTTTTGAAAGAATATTCGAGCCGCGAATGAAACACGAATCTTCCAACTGGAAACCACTGAACCATTTCAGTGTCAACTCGTGTCCAACAGCTCAGGGTAGGCAACCGCTCCAAACTTTCATCACACTGTCTGATGCTTAGTTGTTTCCCTTCTGGTTTGTTTTTTTTTTTTGGGGGGGGGGGGGGGTGTTGGTTTTTTGGTTGTTGTTTTTTTTTTTTTGTTGTTTTTCTTTTTGTTTTTGGGGGGGGGCTTTTTTTTGTTTTTTGTTTTTGTTTGTTTGAGTTTTTTCTTTTTTGTTCTTTCGTTTTTTCCCCCTCTCGACACCAGTTTGAAAATGTACAACTTTTTTGCTCGAAGAGAAAATACTTCAGCAATATACTTAGCAAGAGATGTCACTGTACTGTCGATGTAGTTTATTTTTGTCACAAAAACCAAATCTTCCGACATTTTTTTGTAATACGCATATATATATATATATATAGAGAGAGAGAGAGAGAGAGAGAGAGAGAGAGAGGGAGAGAGAGAGAGAGAGAGAGAGAGAGAGAGATACTGGACACTTTGACGCTTTAACTCTTTACTGTCATTAGCTTAACAGCTGATGTGACAGGGGGGGGGGGGATGCTGGGGGAGATTACAGTGTCGCTGTATTCAATCATCTGAACAAACAAAAAAAGTTAGAACAAAACAAAAGATTATATAAATAAACCACCACCTACAAATTACACAAAAACACCATTAACAGAGAGAGAGAGAGAGAGAGAGAGAGAGAGAGAGAGAGAGGCTTAACAGTAAGTAAAGTTAGCAATGAAGTCAAGGGTGGAGGGGGGTGAACCTATATATGTTGTATCACAAAAGGAATAAATTAGCATTACCTTCCTACTGGCAAGCGTATTATCATGTAAGTGAGAGATCAGATTCACATCAACTCACCCACACAAAATCGTATAAGCATCTAACCCCCCACCCTCACCCACCCCTGCCCCCCCTTCACCCCAGGCCTCTGTCTTCCACTCCTCTAATTAAGCCAACTGTCCTCCCTTAACTCCAGAGAGAGAGAGAGAGAGAGAGAGAGAGAGCCAGACAGACAAAAAACAACAATAACAACAACAAAAAACAGTGAATGAGAGACGTCACCCATACTGTACAACTAACAGATGTTAACTTTTTGATAGATCTAGTGTTCACAGCGGACGTAATGTCAGGGTAAATGCATAAGTATACAACACACACACACACACACACACACACACACACACACACACACACACACACACCTACATTGATAGAGCATCCATTCTCTGAAACTACATTCGCCCCCTTTTGAAAAACAAACAAAAAACACAAACAAAAACTCACACACCAAAAGGAAGCAATTTTCTCTGGTTTTTATTGCAGGCTCAAAGATACGTTTGTTTTACTGGTGTGCTAAACATTGCATGCTGTAAATAATAAACTGGACATCCTTTATTGGAACACTTTGTACCTAAAATACCATCCAATATAAAAAGGAACATTTTGTACTTAAAATGCCATCCAGTCGAAAGGAACACTTTGTATCTAAACTACCATTCAATGTCCAAAGATCAATTCAGTTTAATGCTTCAAAATTCGTTGATTAGGAATCGGTTAGCTTCAGCCGATGCGAGCGGTCTCGGTTTCTGCACGCTCGTCACACGCAGAAAAACACCGCGAGCAGAGTGATTTTTTCGAGTCAGCGGGGTTTATTTTCTGATATGGCTGAATCTTTGCAATAGGCTTGATCCACTGCATGATTTCAGTTCGAGTTTTTCGAGTTCGACTTTCCGCATCATGGCTATTGGCGTTAACCCCGTATTTCTAAACGTGAGAGACATTCCAGAGTCTGCCAGCAACCGCACAACCGTTCTAGAGATGTGCTTGGCAGGAGAGAGATCGGCCGGACAGGGGTCACTTGGAGGGCAGCAGATCAACGGCCAGTGGCGGATCTATCCTGCTACCACTGAGGCAAGGAACAAATTCCTGATTCAAAGTATGCGTGCGAGAGAGGTCATGCTGCAAGTTGCTGACACCAATCCTTTCATTCTCAAGCGTGGTTCCGTGGAAGAGAAACCTTCAACGAAAGCGTGGATTGACAATGTCCCAATATCTGTAGCTCACTCAGACTGAACATCACTCGTAAAGTTAGGGTGCGAACTACGTCCCTGAATCAAGGCACAGACGACTCGAGACGCTGACAACTTGTGTGACTAGATTTTTAACGTGAAGAAGATTCGTTTTTACCTCAGTCCCTCCTGTTCCACTAGAGAAATCTGACAAAGTAAACCTGTTTTGGGCCAGAATCTACCACAAAGAACAGAACATTGTTCCCCAGAGCCAGTTCGGTGTTCTAAATGCCTTGGCCAGAACCTCCATGCATCAGTGTGTGAAAATTAAATCATTTACCATGCATGCGAACAGCCCGGACACAAACATGGAGTATGCGTGTGAGCTTTCTGTTTCAGAGACCCGCCAAGCAGAGGAGGAAGGAGAGAGCCGCACGGGCGATGAGGAGGCAGCGGAGACAGAGAGTGACCGGCCGGACGACAGCCACAGAGGTAACGGAACCGCTAGCCTGGAGGTCGGCCCGTGCCCCCTTCTGAAGCCGGAGAGGACAAGAGCGGTGACGAGGGGGCAGCACACAGACCGGAGGACAGACACGAACGTCAAGACCGACAACCCTGAGGTCGTCCCGGAGAGCGTCAGGCCCGAATCTATGGAGGTAAAGGGGAAACGGAAACAGGCCAAACGGGACAATGGAAGGAACAGCTGGCAAGTACCCCCAGTGTCTAACATTGACGTGGACGATAAATGAGCCGTGGACGCTCCTTTCGGTGACGATATATGGCAATAATTTACGGACTGAGAGTATGGAAAACGTTGTGGCTGTTATTATACGTTTTTGATTAATTATTATTTCATTTGTTCTTATGGATAAACGAGAGGTATAAAAAAAAAATTCAAAAGAAATACAATATCATTTTTCACAATCATAAAAATCGAAAGTTTGATATAGAATGTTTACAAAAACCATACATAACTGAAAACGACGCACTAATATAGGGAGAGAGAAAAAAACAGTGGGGTGGTAAGATGTTTTATAACGAAGGCACAACCATACCCCAGTAGGAAATTATTCTTATATCAAAACGATTCAGTGTTAAGGTGAATCTGGAATTAGCAGTAGAACGGATTTTAGTAGTTTCTGTTTAAAATGATATCTATGACTTAAAACTGGCTTGTTTGTGCTCCAAATAACAGGAAGGAGAAGTTATATTTCTTTGAATAATTACAAGAAACGTTTTCTGCCTTTTGTGAGCAAACTTTTATCTTAGTGGGTGATTTTAACTGTTTTGTGGATAACGACTTTCCAAATTACTAAAACATTAAAAAATTATTTGATATATGGAGAGCATCTCGGTGACAAAGAGAAAGAGTTTACGTGGAGTAAAGTTAGATCTTTAATTGCTTGTCGCTTTGACTATCGCTTTGTTTGAGGGGAAATGATTTTATGTGTCTTTTCTAAACACAACGCACTTTCTAGCTCAGAACACAAGGCGATTGTAAGCGAGTTTTACTACAATACGTTTCAACAGTTTTTACCTAAAAAAATATATATACTGGTTTTGAAAAAAAACATTTAAAAAAAAAAAGAAGAAAAAAAAAGAACGACTTTTCAGACGAATTGATAAACGAAGGCACTACAGATAATTTCAACGTATCTAGATAAACGGGACATAGGCAAAGCTGAAATTCGTCATTTTTGTCCCGAGTACAGAAAAACTTTAACATGTAAATAAGTGAATTGTGAACGACACTTACAGTTGCAGATTTCAGAAAAGGAACAAAATTTAGCCAGGGATCCCACCAACGCTGATATTAAAATCCTACTATTTAAGCCTCAAGCAAATGCTTGAATCACTGCAAGTACACGCAGCAAAAAGGGGTACAAATAAGAGCAAGTTAAATGGATAGAGAAAGGTCAACGTAATACCAAATATTTCTGTAACTTGGAAAAAGAGGGTAGAGAAGGGAAATAACAAGAATACGGAAAGATTCAGGGGAGGTGATTACGGATCAGACACACATTTTGGAAGAACAAGTACCATTTAAAAAAAAAAAGTTGTATAATCAATCAACTGTGCACACGCACACACAAACATAATAATAATAAAATAAAAATTGAAATAAATTAAAAAATTTAGGGCATGGTAAAATAAGTTTTTGGAAACCGAACAATTTCTT
>NC_134876.1:65494308-65526808 GCF_041734735.1 Babylonia areolata
TGATATTGATGTTTTCTTCCTTTTTTGTTCCAGAATAACTAATATCAAAATCTGCTTTCAACATTTCCCAAAAAGGAACAGGAGTATGATGTGGCAAGTTTTGCAGCTAATTCTTTCATGTTAACATCAGATTCTTTTAACAAATTTGAAACGTAAGTTGCAACTGTTTCTTGAGATGAAATGGCTTTAGCTCTTTTAGGAAAATCAATGTCAGATCTTACTGCCAGTTCATCAGCTATGAAATTTTTTGTCATTGAAGTGTATCTCACAGCGAATTTTGCTGTTGCTAACTCACGATGTTCATTTAAGGGAAGAATTCCGGCTGTTTTGTATGTTTCCTGGTTGGATGCATGAGAGGGCACTCCGAGGGCAATTTTGATAGCCTTACAATCTACACTTTGAATCTTTTGTAATAGATATTTAGGTGCACTGAAAAATATTTCTTGTGCATAGGCTATCTTAGATCTTACAAGGGCCATGGAAATATGAAGCAATGTTTTTGTATCCATTCCCCAGGGTAAGCGGCTTATAATTTTCATAAAATTGATACATTTCCTTGCCTTTGTTATAAGATGTAATCAAAGTGAATGTTCCATGTCAGCTTTGAAGTAAGATAAACACTAAAAACTTCACCATCTGTTTATAATCAATGACGTCACCAAGTAATCTAAAAATGGGTATGCTAGATGGGTTACCACCTTAATTAAACAACACCATACATGTTTTTTTCAGTCGACAAAGCTAGACCATTTTCAAACATATAGTTACCAAGGTTATCAAGATCAGATTGATACAAACGACGTATGTAATTCTGTGCTCTTTGTGGGGTTGACTTTTTTAGATTGACACCCATCCATACATATATCATCAGCATACTGTATTAAAACTACACGATTTGACAATGCGTTTGGGAGATCCTGAATAAGAATATTAAAGAGAACAGGGGCTATAACTGAGCCCTGTGGAATTCCCATGTCAAGTTTATGTGGCAAAGAATAATGTGTTCCTACCCTTGCTTGAATAATTCTATTAGATAAAAGCTTTTTATATACCCATAAAGATTACCAAATATTCCAACTGATTTCAGTTTGTATAACAGACGTTTGTGCCAAACCTGATCGTAGGCTTTTTTACGTCAAAAAACGTTGCTAGAACACTTTTTCTGCGGGCAAACTGACGTTTTATTTGAGTTGTAATCTTTACTCAACAGGACTATTTTTTTCCATTAATTTACTGACATGTGAGGTCAAAGCGGGTTTTCCTGCTTTTAAAACCGGTACAACTATTGATGTTTTCCATATCTGTGGTACAGTTCCAGATATCCAACATTTCTGATATATTTTGTGTAGGAAAACGGTACACTTTTTTGGCATGTGTTTTCGCATCTTATTAGATAGTGCATCGATGCCAACTGAACTTTTTTTTATTGCTAAGGGAAGCTATAGCGGTTTGTAACTTCTCATATGTAATAGGAGAATTAAACCACAAGTCATTCTGCGGAATGGGATCACTGTATAGAGCACTATTTTTTTCTCTGTCTCTGTGTGTTTTACACGCAGGTGATAAGCCTTCGTATTTGCTATTTTTAGCAAACATTTCAACAAAGATGGGGTAGATATATAGACACAGAGAGAGAGAGAGAGAGAGTGAATGACAGAGAGGTATGGGGGGTAAACAGACAGATAGATAGATTGGTAGATATATAGATAGATAACAGAGAGAGAGAGAGAGAGAATGACAGAGAGGGATGGGGGGTAGATAGATAGATAGACATAGAGACAGTGAATGACAGAGATGGGCGGTAGATAGAGAGAGTGAGAGAGAGAGAGAATGACAGAGAGAGATGGGGGGGGGGATAGATTGATAGATAGATTGAATAAGAGAGAGAGACTGGGGGTTAGATAGATAGATAGATCGATAGTGAATGAGAGAGAGATGGAGGGGGGGGGCGAGGGGGGGAGGACTAGATATAGACAGACAGAGAGGGAGAGAGTAAATGAGAGACAGAGAGAGACTGGGGGCGGGGTAGGGGGGGTGGGAAGAGGGAAGGGGAAGGGGGATCCACCTGTGGCCGATCTCTTTTTCTTCAAGAACAGGAACACGGCTACGACCACGATGATCAGCAGTGGAACGGCGACGATGGCACCGATCACCACTGGGCTGCGTCACACACATCAGTGTTTGGGTTTGTTAGTTGTTGTTTTTGTGGGTGTGGCATTTTGTTGTTGGTTGTTTTTTTGTTGTTGTTGTTTTTTTCTATCAGTTATTTACATAGCACAAAGAACAGAAGCACACTGAACAACCAAAAGAAAGCTAACGATAGCAGTTTTAGCAAGAAGAGAAACAAAAACAAAATCAAAACAAAGCAAGACAGTTTAACAGACGATACTGTTTACATTAGTCCCTGATGATTTCTTTGGGTGCTGGTGCGTTATCATTCTTTGATTATTCATTTATTTATTTATTCATTCATTCAGGATAGGGAGACACGGAAAAGTTCAAAGGCAGGGTAACCAAATGGGAAAGAAGCAGTAAAAAAAACAACAGGAAATGAGAGGAGAAGCGTTGATGAAAAAAAAAAAAAAGACCATCAGTCCGCACACCAGGGCAGGGGCGGGGAGAAGGATCTGACACTGTAGTCTGAGGGGGTAATATCAGAACTCCTGGGTTCGTCACCACTTTCTTTCAGCCAGGTTTCAGTCAAAAAACATGATCTGAATGTCATTGTCTGTGATGAAAGTTGAAATTTCAGTTCTCTTTCCCCGCGTCATTTGTTAACAGACCGAGCGGTGAAAAGTGCCGAAGTGAACTGAATGTCAGGAGGTCTTGCAGAAACGGGAACCTTGATCAAATCAATATGTTTGACAGAAGGTTCTGACTGGTGGGGGATTCTGTTGGGGGTCCGTACGGAAATGACAGTTTGGATCGGCCTTTGTTTTCTCTTTCTTGTTCGGCGAGTCCATCCTCGCGGCAGGCAAGCGCCAATGCCTGCTCCTGGGAGGCGAGCAACGAGGTGAGGGGTCAATGGTGAAGGTGCGACAGATCGCGAACAGTTCAGCGCGCGAATACATAACAAGAGCAGTGACGGTGTGCTCACCTTGACAAGAGTTGCGCACATGTCCACAACCACTGAACGTTGCGTTTTGCACGGGCTCATGTGTGTCGTATGGAGAGATAAATATCGAACGGCAGGCCGGCGCAATTTAATACTGACAGGTTGGCAGAAAAAAGAAATCCAGAACACAGCAATTCTGATGCAGATCGGGACACACACACACACACACACACACACACACACATACACGCGCGCGCGCGCACGCACGCACACACACACACACACACACACACACACACACACACACACACACATGCATCCATTGTACGAAGGGATCCATGATGAAATACAATGCATAATTTCAAAACACATGATGATGGAGTCTCCCGTCGGACCGACGGATGAGTAGACAGGCAGGCTTATCTGTCGGTGTGTGTCCTCATATGAGAGAAGATGCCGATTCTAGATGCGCAGCACTTCCCACAGGTATTGCAAGGGAAAACGTCTCCAGAAGTTAAGCCCTGCTTCCTTCGCTCACGCTTCTCCTTAATGGCCAGCACAAAACACAACACAAACTATATAACCCACACAATAAAAACAAAAACATACAGAGCTAGAATCACTCAGCCCTCTAGGCGTGCGACCTTGACCCCTCTCCCCTCCCTGTTTACCGCCTTAGGCGATGGCAACGTGTTCTTGTTGTTGGTTTTTTGTTTCTTTCTTTCTTTCTTTTTTTCCTTTTCCGCGAACTTCAACATGTCTTGGATGACTGAGATACATGAAGAGAACAAGGTTCAAACGGTGTTATCACCTCGATTACAGTAATCAATTTAATGAGCTAAAAACATAAATTTAAATAATCATTATTCATGTGAGCGGAAGGATGTGTTTTGGATCTGTGGAAAGTCTTTTCCTTCCCGAGTTTAACATAAGGTTTCAAACCCACCCCTGCACTTTTTTTCAGGTTCTTTTTTTCTGTTTACTACAGAACACCTTTTAAAAAGATAATCCTCCGCCATTGTCGCTCTTATTTTCTAGATTTTTGTTTGTTTCACACTTTTCCCCCTTGTCTTTTAAACGCTTTTAGTTTTCTACTTCTTCCACACACACACACACACACACACACACACACACAACGTGAGACAGACAGACAGACAGAGAGAAAGGGTGGGGGGGGGGGGGGGTAGGAAGGGAGAAAGACAAACAGAGACAAAAGGAGACAGGCATAGACGGGAAGAGATAAAAAGAGAAACAGAGAAGAAGAAGAAGAAGAAATAAATATACAGAAAGATAGACAGATTTATCAAAGGTTCAGACAACACCCGAACCACGTCTTATGATTACTTTTCTAAGCCCAAGTCCGAGTCCATCTCAATGTCGCTGTCCTCCATACTTTGATCCGGGGTTGGTGAAATAATCTACTGCCTGAACTGGAGACACACACACACACACACACACACACATACACAATGAACAGAAAGCGCTGAGTCAAGTGGTCATTTTAACACAACCAAACCAACCAAAGCGCATACAGCTTCAAGAATATGCGCGAAAGCAAGATGTCTCAATAAATGAAATAAAATAAACCATCGTCACCACCTGTGTTCAATGTTCTTTCTTTCTTCTCCATCTTTCCACCAAGTGTTGTTATTAGCAGATGATAAATGCACCTTTGAAAAAGGAAAAAGTCCGCATGATGAAAACACACACACACACACACACACACACACACACGAGAGCAGAGCCTTTATGACTCGTGTGTGATTCCTGCTGTACAATAATAACAAAACCGAAAATGTCGGGGATTGTTGGGGGGAGGGGCTGGGACTAGTGGGGTTAGAGAGAGATGAGGGGGGAAGGTTAGTAGTACATACGTAACGATCCAAATCATATTTTTCTCCCGCCTTCAGAATCGAGTATTAAGCACGCCACATCGAAAGGCATTTCATTGTTTTACGATCATAATACAGATCTATCAATTCTTTCCAACTTCCCCTGTCTTCATCGTGACTTTTCGGCTGCGACGAAACGTAACAAAATCGCTAAACGCGTTTTCAGGCCATTTTCAGGCAAATACCTACACGATAATCTTGCTACTCATCAATTGAATCCGAGAAAACGCACGCTCATCTTCAAAAACGACAAATGTTTCTTATATAAATAAAATAAAATAAAATAAATGAATAATAATAAAGGCGGAAGCTGAGGATGTTGCCCTATTTGCAAAAACCTGGGATTTTTTTGTTTTGTTTTTTTTTTGTTTGTTTGTTTTTCAAATGCGCATACGTAGTTCGACTGAAATTTATCTGACATTCTGGACAGAAAATTTGTTGATTTGAATTATAGTTTATCATTATCCATTTATTTGGTTATGTAACCCTTTTCCTTTTAGGAGATTGTGGTGCAGCGTAAATAGATTTCTCCGAACGCTGTGACGCCTCCTTGAGTAACTGAACTGAACTGAACGGATATTATCAATTAAGTGATGAAACCTGTGCAAAAGTCATTCTCTGATCAAGTTCAGCGACTTCCTTCGCATCCTTTCAATAACATGTTATAGGTAACTATCGATAAATAGGCATGCTGATTATGAATATGCTCAAAAAGAAGATGCTGCTGCGCTTCCCTTACTGACAACTACTTGGGCGAATGTAGATAGTGTGAAACCGAGTTTTAAACAAGACAGCTTTTCTATGACTCGAGTCATATATTAGAATATATGTGACGCAGCACGCGAAAACTGGCTAAAGTGGCAATTTATCTTCTTCTTTTTTCTTCTTTTTTACTTTTGTATATCTTCTAAAAGTTTAAAAATCAAAGATTCAGATAGAAAAAACAGAATGGATCTATCTGTCATAGTTCGTGTGTCCGAGGAGTAGAAATGGAGAAATCAGCTCTTGGAAATCACACATATTTGTGTGCCTGTGACTTAAAAAACAAGAATTATCCTGAATGTTTATGTGGTGTCAAAAGATTCAGAACCGAATAAACTTTTAATTTCCGTACAAAAAAAGGCACAGAAAAATTCGTATTTTCTCTCTGTGCTACTCAAACGAAGACAAGTATTGCAAGTGGAGGAGTGACGTCGTGCAATACAGATTATTCAGCCACAATGATCTCACGGAAAAACCCACATATCTGTCTGCCTGTAGCTTCAAAACAAGAATTTTCCTGAACATACATGTGGTGTCAGACGATTCAGAATTAAGTGAATTTTAGATTTCGATATGTCAAAGGCACAGGAAAATTCGTATTTTCTCTCTGTACTCAAATAAAGACAAGACTGGCAAGTAGAGGAATGACGTCATGCAATACAGATTGTACAGCCAAAAGAGAGCCGACGGCAACAGTGAATGTTCAAATATTTCACGCCCATAAGCTGATGCATGAATCTTTGGAACTTCGGCTTAGATCCAGATCAAACTAACGTTTATTAACTGCAGTCATGATGTGTATTGCCACATAATCAGCTGACGTGAAAATCAGCCTGGAACATAGACTCAATGTTAGTCTCTATGGCCTGGATCAAAATGCGAATCCACTGAATGTTACAACAGAAATGACGATCATGTCGTTTGTATGCAGCATTTCCAACAGCTCCAGCGTCTTGACAAAGATGGAGATCGTGTGTGAAAGTGGTTGAGGGAGTGAGTGCGTGCGTGCGTGCGCGCTCATGTACATATGTGTGCGCGTTTGTGTTTTGTGCATGCTCGCATGTTTACGTGTGCGTATGTGCGCGTGTGTGCCCTTGTGTATGTGTGTGTGCCATGTGTACGTGTGCAGTTTATGAATGTTTGTGTATATAATATGTTTGTGTATGTGAGTGATGGTAAAGTGTGTGTATGTGTGTGTTCTCGCGCGCACGTGTTTTCCCTGTAAGTGTAAAAAAAAACATGGTGACTGCATGAACGCATGCGCGCGTGCGCGCACACACACATACAAACACATATCACTTTTGATTTTGTTGTTGTTCAGCAGGAATCGCGCATAAATAATGGCTTTGCTTGTTGGCAGAAGCAAAAGAAAAGCATGGAACACATGAACTGTATAAGCAAACTACTAATGCTTTCCTGGTGATGACGAATAACCAGTTATAGTGCCCTGAGTACATCGTTGAGCAGTTTGTTGCCCTGTTGTTTGATTGTCTGAGAAATCCGCGTGTCGTCAGCTTGGTCAGAAAGCCTCTCCTCGCTGCAGAAAAGAAAACATTGGAAAATACTACTCCCACATCAGCAGCTCTTGAACGGCACACACAGAGAGCAGTTTATCCAAGAGGGTGCTTTCATCTGGAGGTAGAACGGCGGAGATTGCTAAAAGGAAAGGGAAAGACCTTTGTGGACCATTCTACAAGACCTCAAGAAACTTTATGTGAACTGATTCACTGCTCCTGCACAGTGGTGTGCCGAGAAAGGTGCAAATGCTGCAAGACCAACTTAAAGTGCACATCATTGTGTACATATGGCAGGGACTGTCACAAAGACTAAACATTGCCCAGCTGGAAAGAGACAACCCAACCAGTTGAGAAGGGTTTTTCAGCAACTTCGTGATGCCAGCCTGATGGTTTAGTTTTAGGTTTATGCTTTCACTTCACAACCTGACCGTTGGGATTCGTTGAGAATTGCTGCAAGTCGCTTTGCAGATGATGTTTTCAAAGACGCAATATTTGTTCACTCCACGTTGCGTCGATTTTATGAACACATTGGTCCTTCGATGAATTTTCGTGAGTCACACACGCCACTAACATTCCACAGAAAGCCTGAACTCCCCCCCCCCCCCCCCCACTCGAACTTTGAGTCGGAAACTTGCCTGAACCCGAAGAATCGCAACTTGCGGAAGGTAGCCAGTAAAACCGTTGAAAACCTACTACATTCATACGCTATCTTGATTCAGAAGGTCTAGGGGAGACGATTAATGCCTGTTCACTGCTTATTTCCATTTATGACTTCGCAGACCGGAGTTTCCCTGTCTTCGCTGCATTCAGCATGCAACTGAAATAGGGCAAAAGAGTGCAGCATTTTTCTACATGGTTTTACAGGCATGCACATGAAAACATTGAAAATACAGTTCCAGGTTGTTTTGTGCAAAGATACTTACCGACAACAAAGATAAGACTTCGAAGATGCGATATCTAAAACAAAATATGTTTTAAAAAATAATAATTAAAAAAAAAAATCCCGATCTTCATAATTTTGACCCTAACTACATGTTTTTGTGTACAGATAAGAATCGCTGGATGCGACTTAAGCCGGGTTTCGCGTGCTGCGTCACATAAGTTTGAGATGAGCGAGATCCGTTTCATAAAAATATTAGCCCACATTCAAATTGATGTTACTTCCACATCAAGCAGAAAAGTTCTTATTTGAACTAAAAATGTGAAAGTAACTGCTAATAATCTGTGTATTTCAGAAGAAACTGCCAAGTTTTCTGAATAAGAAATAATTAAGGAAAATGAATAATTCAGCAACCTTACTGTGGAAACATTTTAGCTTCGCTATCATTTTTGCGCCCTTCCCAGAAGCGCATTGTCATTGTAAAAATAGAATGTGTGGAAATAAGTTATTGTATTCCACAATCAAACAAAATTTGGTGCCGACAAAGTATTTCCAAAAAAAGTCAATTTGCTCAAGTTTAACACACCGACACACACGTAAGCAAAACACACACAAAGAAACGAAATTATAGGATACCTTAGAAGGCAAGTGCATACCTGTTTTGCTGCTTTTTCAGTTCTTAAGGATGAGTATGGATGGACCCAGCTATCCACGTGACCAGAATCTCTGTCATGGCTCTAACAGAACCATGACAGAGCAGCACCATGGAAGCCCATGGTATTCCCCAAAGTTAAGTCTTCATGCTGCACCCATGGCAGCAACAGCTGTTTGGAAAAAGAAAAGTTCCTTTCTGCTGACTTCAGTGAATGACGTCAATCAGTCGATACGTAGTTTCATGACGTTTAATCGACGACGAGCGCGCGTCTTATTGCTCTTGTGTTCAAATACGCTTGAATAGTCAACAGAATTGTGACAAACTGTTTTGAATCAAAGGAAGAAAAACAATTAATATTACAGTGTTTTACTTGGTAGGACAATACGAATTCATGCTGCTAAATGTTCCACCTTGACAAAGACACTGATCCCCATAAAAAATTACGAGCAAAGCATATACATTAAACGTGTAGCCTATATTGTCCTGATTGCCGAATTGGCCTAGCTGGAGATGGGAATACACCAATGGACTGCCCTCTACACCCCCCCTCTCTCTCTCTCTCTCTCTCTCTCTTTACTAAGAGACTCCTCAGCAGCTCAGTCAAATCGCGCCCATCAGCATCCTGTCACAAAATGACAGTTTCATCATCATACTGATGTTGGTCATCACATGGAAGAGGATGAAAATCTACGTATGCACGTCTGAAATGTTACAGTCTGTATTTGTTGTTCAGGTATCGTCAACTTTAGCATTAACACAGTAGTAGACGATTCATGTTAGGTAACTCTATATTACGAATAAAATATAGATGTCGCTGCAGTTGTCTTGACGACCATCATGAAAGTAAAACTAGTTAACCCCATTTCTCGTCTTTGGTTCATTTATTGAATGCCCACATCAAAGTACGAGACCAGAATATTTGTCTTCCACATTTTGGTCTTTGATTTGCTGCATCATTTGCTTTCATTGCCTGTCAGGAGTTGCCCATGTTAAAAGTCACTGTAGGCTACATTTGTTATCCTCCGTAGCCCTTGGCTTATGGGTTGGGAAGATTGAATATAAATGCTTTTTTTAGAGTGTGTGTGGGGGTGTGGGGGGTGAGGGGGTGTCATGTATGTGTATATATTTGCCTGCCTTTGTGTGTGTGCATGCGTGCGTGTGTGTGTATGTGTGTGTGTGGGTGTGTGTGTGTGTTTGTGCGTTTGTGCGTGCGTGTTTTAGTGGATGAAAACCTGGGATTGATATAGATATATGGATATTAATGATGATGATAATGAAATCCATGAATACCATCCAACAAGTATTTTAGTCTCTACTGAGAAGAAAGACAATAATTGACACATGGAAGAAAAGGAGAGAGAGAGTATGTGCGCATTCAGTCGGGAATTAAGTGTGTAGGCACACGCGCGCGTGAGAGAGACAGACAGACAGACACACAGAGAGAGCGTGTGTCCGTTCATGCGCGAGTGAAGTGTGCATATGATGTATTGCAGAGAGAGAGAGTGTGAGAGAGATAGAGTTATGCAAAATAGAAATAAAAACACAAAAAATACCATACCATCTTTATTGATCAACTGTATTATATATGATAGCATTTTTTTTAAATACACTATAAATCACAAATTTGTTGCCTCTCCGCAAGCCCATATCCCAGTGTGTGTGTGTGTGTGTGTGTGTGTGTGTGTGTGTGTGTGTGTGTGTGTGTGTGTGTGTGTCCTTGCGTTTACGAAAGTATCCGCATGGTAGGGGATGCTTTCTTATATACATCTATTTTTCAAATTCATTTTCGATAATCACCATTACTGCAGCAACAGCAACAGTTGCATTATCGGTGATAATTGTTGCAAAGTCAAAGAATGTGCAGTTTCCAAATTCACATAATATTTCAAATGTATCGATGGTATGTCGCACAAGCACGGTTATCTGCTAAGTCATTCGACCCCCCATCCCCACCCCACCCCCACCCCCAAGAAATTCTCCAGCCAATAACAAACCAGTCGATTGATGTGTCAATCAGTAGCCATACAGGAGCAGGAAGGGAGCAGTTCGATATTTGTTTCACATGATATAAAATCATTGACACACATCATGATTATGCGTATATGCAACACACACACACACACACACACACACACACACACACACGCACACACACACGCACACGCACACGCACACGCACACACACACACACACGCACACACACGTGCGCGCGGACGCGCTCGCTTACACATTCACAGATACCCCCAGAAGCACACACTCGAAATATTCACTTCTTTCTTTCTTCAGTTTTGAGTATTGTCAGTTCGATGTGCATTAGGCTATTTAGATTACACTAATTTATTTTTCATTTATAATGTGGTTTTGTATTAATATATGACAAAATCGTGAAGCGCACTAGTTCTAGGGCGGGTGGTGATGACTGTCGTCAATGACGCTGATAAAAACAGGACCATTAAATAAGCTATATGTATCGGATATCGTGGTTCAATTAAAAGAGTAAAACCCAGTCCTGAAATCAAATTAATCGCGCAACAGACAGTAGTTTTAAACGTCATTCTTTTAGTAAGAAAGAAATAAATGAATAAATAAACAAGCCATTTTATCACACATTTTATAATACAACAAAGCAGTACGTCAAAACCAGGCAATTTATCAAACAATCACTTTATATCATTAAAAGCAGTTCTATCAATAAGTCGATTCATAAGTTAAGATATTTCCATTAAAACCTTTTAAAGAAAATGTTTTCGATGTGTGAAAAAAGCTTTCTGTTCTCTTTTCTCCATCCACATTTCTTTCTCCATCCCACCTACCCCCTCTCTCTTTCTCTCTTTCCTCACCCCCTCCCCCTCCCCCTCCCAGCATAGTTTCCCAGTGTTAAGAGTAACGGATACCAGAAACATGAAAACAACGCGACTGAATCGCTGCTTGCTGAGAGACACAGAGAGAGACGGTGTTCAGCTATTGAAGGTAAAAAGGGGAACACAAAATTCACATACAATTTCTCAGGATCAAAAAGGGATTAATAGAGCAGGTGATATCCTGCTATGAACAGCAATGTTTAAGCTTTTCTTTTCTTTTCTTTTTTTTAAAAAAAGCGTTTGCAATAAGAACAGAACTGAAAAAAATATTCTTCTGTATCACAGTCTTGCGTGGAACAACGAATCGTTTGTCAAGCCCATGATGATTTCTTGAATAAAATAATCAACAACACCTGGATGCTCCGTGTCCAGTTTAACTACTCTTGTCTCGGATCTGCCGTGTCCCAGTCACTGAACCCCTCCTCTTCTTCGCTGGGACAGTGCATCGGGTTGAGGCACTGGTACACAAAGACCACAAGCGTTTCCCGCACACGGTCGTGAAAGCCGTAACACAGGTACCACACGCACCCCCTCTCCATGAAAGGACTGTCAACCAAGAGGTCGGGCTGGTACTTCATCACTTCACAATCGTTCCAGTTTATTTCCTCGTTCAGGGCGTTCAGGAGACCGTCCACCACTCTTCTGTAGCCCAGTTGAGCCGCGGTGCTGAAAGTCTTCTTGATATCGGCGAGCGCCGAATCCAAAGTACCCACCTCGAACTCGGTCATGGACGAGAAATTCTCAAAGTCCCACTCAGGGAACACCTCCTCCAGCGCCTTGATGAAACAGCAGACGCTCTTGATGTGTGTGTGTCTGTGATGTTTGGACACAGTGGTTTTCCAGGCGCAGTCGTTTAACTTCGATTTCAAACGTTGACTTGCGCGATACCGCCCGCACCAGAACATGTCCAGTATGCATTCCACTTTGCTGCAGGGAAGATCCAGGTCAAGATCTGGTTGCAAGCTGACAAACGTTCTGTTCTCCACATACTCCATGATTCTCCAGTCGTTGAAGGGGTTGACTTCAGTTTCCCTGCGTGATGTTTCCCTGCTTAATGTTGTTGAGACAGACACCAGTGAGACCGGTGTTTGCTCATGTCAGCAAAAACTGTGAGATAAATATTCATCATGTCAAATTCAGACCCTTTTTTTTAATCCTTTAAAGCGAAGCATCCATGTACATCAGCATTGAACAATGTGAGTTGTGATGACTGCACAAGTGTCCACGGTATTTACGTATCCACGTGGGATGTGTTCACGATTCTCTCTCTCTCTCTCCCCCCCCCCTCCACTCCCCCCCCACACACACACAAACGCGCGCGCGCACAAGGAGAGTGAGAGAGAGTGTCTGCGTGAGACAATGTGACAAAATCAGCTGCAATGATTGAGTGATTCAACAATAACACACGCCAGTGCAAACACGTGGAATTAGAGAGGAAAAAACCTCAACTTGGACACAATGGTTGCTGTGGATATACGAATCGATTTTCAATCGTGATGATATGAAAACAGTGTGTAAGGGTTACATTCGGGTAACCTTTTAAATAGATAGATGCATATATATATATATATATATATATATATATATATATATATATATATATATATAGAGATATATAGTTGAAACATTTGGTGCGCTTTTTCAACACTATGTGTCTCCGGGTCCAGTATTTGTCCATCAGGTATTGGGAGGTCTTTATTTTTTTTCTTAAGTCCTTTGGGCCTATTGTCTGAGTTAAATTGCTTTCGGATCAAATGCTCAAATATCAGGTGCTTTCGGGCCTAAGTTTTAAATTATAAAGATTCTGGGTCAAATTTTTAAACAACGGATGCTTTGGGCTATTTCTTCTTATGAAATAGGTGCTTTGGGTTTCATTGGCAATCATCAGGTGACTGGATCTAATTTCTGATCAGCAGCTGCCTTGGGGTAGAACGTTCAATTAGAAGATCAAATCAAATTATGGCGCTAAAAGCCCAGCCGAACACAAACGGGCCATTACTTGTTTGCTTGTACTACTTGCTTGTGTGTGTTCAGCTTTATATGTTGCTTTTTTTTTTTATCTTTTGTCCAGCCTTTGTCGTGTTGTGAGTGTGTTGTACTTGCCTGTGGGATGAGACATTGTCTTGGGTGAGTGACGAGCCTGTGGATGCACAATGAATTTCCAAATGGATCAATAAAGATGTATTGTATCATGCCATATTGTATTGTATCATATTGTAGGGCTTGATGACTGGATGCTCCAGGCCTAAACTGATGACTGGAAGAGCGATAGCAGGGTGTACTATTATAGGATGTCATCTGAGCAGTGGATTCATCAGGGTGTTACGTGAACAATAGTAGTGATGATAGGCAGAGCCAGGCCAGATGAGCAAAGGACACGGTGGGAAAATTTCGGTTTCAGTTTCAGTTTCAAGGAGATATGAAAGCGAGCGGACTGATCCATACACGCTGCACTACATCTGCAATAGAAGAAAATAATAGACAGACAGAGAGAGAGATGAATAAATATAAAGGCAGATGCCGTATGTGCACATAAACAAACGTTTTGAGAGCGCCCAGTAAGGTACTCGAACCCTTCACTCTCAGATTAAAAGACTGATGCGCTACTGACTGAGCAAACCATGCTCCTTGAGGTGTCACCTCAACTAATGTATTGAACTGTATTGCATGGCATTGTGTTACATTTCATCACAACAAATTTCAAGGAGTGCATGTCGCCACAGTGAAGCGCCACCCTTTTTTTCTGCCTGCGAGTGTATTTGTTTTCCTATCAAAGCTTCCACAGCACACACAAACACGCGCGCGCGCGCGTGCGTTTGTACGTGTGCGTGTGTGTGTGAATTTGTGTGTGCATGCTATTCTGATTTATGTTTATTTTTTATTCATTATTCTTATTCATTTATTCATTAACTCAAAGACTTATCCATTTGTTTATGTACTGACTATGCGCGTTTGGGTTACGCTTATGGTCAGGCATCTGCTTAGTAGATGTGATGTAATGCATATGGATTTGTCCGAACGCAGTGACGCCTCCCTGAGCAGCTGAACTGAACTGAACTCAAGTGGATTTTTTTACAGTTTTTTTGTTTTGTTTTGTTTTCCAGTTTCAGCCCTTTTGTTGTCATGGGTTCTTTTACGTTCGCTCGGTTTTTCGTCTAATCCGAATGACAAGCTTCCAGGCCACCAAGCGGAGGAGAGGGGAGGGAAAGCCAGGATTACCGTTTGATTTTTCTTTTGGTCTGTGCTCATTATGTAAGCCAGGCCAGGATTGCTGGCGTGTTTGTGTTTTTGTTTTTTGTTTTTGTTGGTTTGATTTTTTGTTTGTTTTTGTTTTTTTGGGTGGTTGTTGTTTGTTTGTTTGTTGTTGTTGTTTTTTAACATACGCGTGCTCATCAGAGAGAGGGGAAAGTGGGGAGTCTTCGCCAACACTGAACGGGGGAGGGGGGGGGGTGAGCAAGGAGTTAAATTTGAGAACACAGTGCATGTTTCTTGACACGGGAGAAAGCCGGAGAAGCAGTTCACGACAGAATGTTTGACCAGTAGACAGGATTGAATGATCAAATGGCATCGGTCACTTGCATGGCTGGGTTGGGTTTTGTTTTTGTTTTTTCAGTATGATGGAGAACAGAAAGAGAAAGATGTGCAATTACATTCTATTGCTCTCTCTATCAGTCTCCGTGTTTTCGCCTGTTCCTTTTAATCTTTATTCAGCATATCTGGAATAATATAATTGTTTTTCAGCCCGTTTTCATCACCTGCCCTTTCCTTCTTGTTGTTTGCTGTTGAAAGTGCCAATGAAGTCTGGTTATGGCGACGATGGCCATTGTGCCTCTGTGCCGCTTTTGTCTGGTGGTGGTGATCACAACGACGGCACTGATGATGTTGATGATGATCATAGTGATGGTGGTGAGGATTTTGGTCATTATATTGTTGCTACCTATACTTATTTTTGTCGTCGAGTTCCTCGACACAGTTGCTAACCTTGTCGTATCTTTGATGCTGTTTTTTTGCTGGTTATTCAGACAAGCTATTACACACAAACATACCCAAACGAAACAGGCATTTGGTTCGAGTGTCAATTTTAATCACCTGCAGCGTCTAAAGAAGAAAGAAAAAAGAAACAGACCTATCGTTTCTGTCACAACTGAGCGAATTTACCGAGTATGGATAGATGCATGTGGGGGGTATACTGAATATTAAAAGTAAACGATATCATTTGATAGGATCTTGAAAGCGTCAAGCACAGAAGCAAGTAAGAAAGAAAGAGAGAGAGAGAGAGAGAAAGAAAGAAAAAGCAAGTCTCAAAGAAAGAATGCATGGGGCAACCTTTGCCAAAAGACATTCAGACAAACAATCTGCTTTCCAGTCACAGTGTTGGTAACTGATTATATGTCTTCACAGAAGTAATCAAAAGGAAAGGGGAAAAAAGAGAAATGAGATGTAAAAAGAAAATCAGTCAACAAAGGAAGAGATGGGGTGTGGAAAGGAAGTGAGTCAGTCAACAAAGGGAGAGATGGGGTGTGGAAAGGAAGTGAGTCAGTCAACAAAGGGAGAGATGGGGTGTGGAAAGGAAGTGAGTCAGTCAACAAAGGGAGAGATGGGGTGTGGAAAGGAAGTGAGTCAGTCAACAAAGGGAGAGATGGGGTGTGGAAAGGAAGTGAGTCAGACAACAAAGGGAGAGATGGGGTGTGGAAAGGAAGTGAGTCAGACAACAAAGGAAGAGATGGGGTGTGGAAAGGAAGTGAGTCAGACAACAAAGGGAGAGATGGGGTGTGGAAAGGAAGTGAGTCAGACAACAAAGGGAGAGATGGGGTGTGGAAAGGAAGTGAGTCAGACAACAAAGGGAGAGATGGGGTGTGGAAAGGAAGTCAAACAACAGCAAAAAGAAAAGCAAACTATCAACAGTTTCTTGGCACAGTCTCAACAACAACAACAACAACAAAACAAAAACAGAATCTGCCTGTGCAGTCCTATTTATAGTAACCAGTATTCTTTATACATTTGATAGTTGTTGCTTTTTTTTTTTTTTAATGAGCGGTGAGGTGTGAAAAGGAAATCCGACGACGACAACAACAACAAAGACAACAACAAAACAAAGAATCCTCCAACAAAGAGCACTGTCTCCAGACCAGCTAGTTCTGCACCACACAAGAAACAGACAGAAGAGACTCCAGCGGCGGAGTTGGTCATAGCAGCAGTAGAAAAGCAGCTGAGGGACACTCTCTCTATCTCTCACACTCTCTCTCTGTGTCTGGGATCGACAATGTCTGTCTACCGGAAAATGATCTTTTGGCGTGTGTGTGTGTGTGTGTGTGTGTGTGTGTGTGTGTGTGTGTGTGTGTGTGTGTGTGTGTGTGTGTGTGTGTGTGTGTGTGTGTGTGTGTGTGTGTGTGTGTGTGTGTGTGTTTTGACGCTGAGTGACCTGTCCCCTAAACTCAATGTGTTTCCTCAATAAAACATCATCATCATCCGTGTCCTGGATCACCAGGACAGGAGCACTGCAGACAGTGGGAGGGCTCTCTCAGTTGTAGCAGTAGTATCTGATGGACATGCCGTTGATCTCGCACCTGCACCGCCTCTTCAGCTGGCCCTTCATCACGTAGGGGAACTCCTCCCCGGGACGTCGGCATCGCCCGGAGTAGTCCTTGCACTCTGCAGCAACAACAGCAACAGCAATGATAATGATAATAATAATGATAGTAATGACACGGCTTCTGGTGAGGTGGTGACAACAGTGACGGCGCTGTCTATGACGACGACAAAAGCAACAAGGACAAAAACAATGATAATGATGATAATGATAATAATAATAATAATCATAATAATAATAATGCGGCTTCTGTAGTGGTGGTGACGACGGTGATGGTGTTGTTGATGACGATGATAACGACAACAACAACAACAAAAACACTGCGGGTTCTGGTGTGATGATAACGACAACAACAATAATGATAACAACAACAATAATAATAATGATAACAACAACAACAACAACAACAACATTCATAATAACAATGATATAACAGCAAAGAAAAAATGATTTGTCATTTATCATCACCATCATCGTCATCATCATGAATTGTGATTACATAACATCAATGACCAAAAAAAAAAAAGTTCAGTTCCAACGTCCTCATCATTTGTCACCACGTATATAGTGATCCACATGCAAACCACTACATGGATGTACTGAGGGAAATACTGACTGGACAAATGTAAATGCCGGCAAAATGGATCACACCTCAAACAGCTCTCACCGTGATGCAAGGAGGAAACATGCTCAGTCACTGCAGAAATTATAGGACTTCGTCTTTCAGCTCATTCACTGCAGAAATTATAGGACTTCGTCTTTCAGCTCATTCACTGCAGAAATTATAGGACTTCGTCTTTCAGCTCATTCACTGCAGAAATTATAGGACTTGTCTTTCAGCTCAGTCACTGCAGAAATTATAGGACTTGTCTTTCAGCTCATTCACTGCAGAAATTATAGGACTTCGTCTTTCAGCTCATTCACTGTAGAAATTATAGGACTTGTCTTTCAGCTCATTCACTGTAGAAATTATAGGACTCGTCTTTCAGCTCATTCACTGTAGAAATTATAGGACTTCGTCTTTCAGCTCATTCACTGTAGAAATTATAGGACTTCGTCTTTCAGCTCATTCACTGCAGAAATTATAGGACTTCGTCTTTCAGCTCATTCACTGTAGAAATTATAGGACTTGTCTTTCAGCTCATTCACTGCAGAAATTATACGACTTCGTCTTTCAGCTCATTCACTGTAGAAATTATAGGACTTGTCTTTCAGTTCAGTCACTGCAGAAATTATAGGACTCGTCTTTCAGCTCATTCACTGTAGAAATTATAGGACTTGTCTTTCAGCTCATTCACTGTAGAAATTATAGGACTTGTCTTTCAGCTCATTCACTGCAGAAATTATAGGACTTCGTCTTTCTGCTCATTCACTGCAGAAATTATAGGACTTGTCTTTCAGCTCATTCACTGTAGAAATTATAGGACTCGTCTTTCAGCTCATTCACTGTAGAAATTATAGGACTTGTCTTTCAGCTCATTCACTGTAGAAATTATAGGACTTCGTCTTTCAGCTCATTCACTGCAGAAATTATAGGACTTGTCTTTCAGCTCATTCACTGTAGAAATTATAGGACTTGTCTTTCAGCTCATTCACTGCAGAAATTATACGACTTCGTCTTTCAGCTCATTCACTGTAGAAATTATAGGACTTGTCTTTCAGTTCAGTCACTGCAGAAATTATAGGACTCGTCTTTCAGCTCATTCACTGTAGAAATTATAGGACTTGTCTTTCAGCTCATTCACTGTAGAAATTATAGGACTTGTCTTTCAGCTCATTCACTGTAGAAATTATAGGACTTGTCTTTCAGCTCATTCACTGTAGAAATTATAGGACTTGGTCTTTCAGCTCATTCACTGTAGAAATTATAGGACTTGTCTTTCATTTATCATCTTGTGATTTGTGTTTTCTTTATCCGGACACACACACACACACACACACACACACACACACACACACACACACACACATTGCAGAACTTATAGGACTTCTGTTTCATTATTACCTTGCGATCTGTATTTTCACACGCACACACACTGCAGAAATTATTTTCTATATGTAACACATACACAAACACGAACACACACTTTCACTTACTCGCATACGTACACAGTTATTTCTTTCCCTCCGCCTCGATTTTTTTTTTTTTTTTTTTTTTTTTTTTTTTTTTTACCTACCCTCAAACAGAAATTATAGGACTTCTCTTTCATCTGTTACCTCGCAATCTGTATTTCTCATCATGTGACACAGAGAAAGAGAGAGAGAGAGAGAGAGAGAGAGAGAGAGAGAGAGAGAGAGGCTCCATGCAGCACACAATCTTACGTACGTTGTGTGGAGACAGGGCGGACTTGGTATCTCCTGTAGCCGCCTCCCACGTGTCTGGCCGAGCACAGGTATGTCCAGCAGTCGTGCTCGAAGTACTGGTTTATGGCCCGGCAACTGCCCCAGGCGTCACAACCTGATGATGATGATGATGATGATGATAATAATAATAATAATAATAATAATAATAATAATAATGATGATGATGATGATGATGGTGATGATTATTGTTATTGTTGTTGTTGTTATAAGAAGAACAATGATAACGATGATGATGATGATGATGATAAGTAGAAGAAGAAGTAGTTATTTTTGTTGTTGTTGTTGCTGTCGTTGTTTAACCAGCAGCAGTAGCAGCAGTTGTTGTTATTGTTGCTTTAGCAGTAGTAGTAGTAGTTGTTGTTGTTGTTGTTTAAGCAGCAGTAGCAGCAGTTGTTGTTATTGTTGCTTTAGCAGTAGTAGTAGTAGTTGTTGTTGTTGTTGTTTAAGCAGCAGTGGTAGCAGTTTCTGTTATTGTTGTTTCAGCAGTAGTAGTAGTTGTAGTTGTTGTTGAAGCAGCAGTAGTAGCAGTAGTTGTTATTGTTGTTTCAGTAGTAGTAGTAGTAGTAGTAGTTGTTGTTGTTGTTGTTGTTAAAGCAGTAGTAGTAGTTGTTGTTGTTATTGGTGTAGTTTAAGCAGTAGTAGTAGTTGTAGTTTTTGTTGTTATTGTTGTTTAAGCAGGAGTAGTTGTGGTTTTTGCTATTGTTGTTGTTTAAGCAGTAGTAGTAGTTGTTGTTGTTGTTGTTTAAACAGTAGTATTAGTAGTAGTAGTAGTTATTGTTGTTTAAGCAGCAGTAGTAGTAGTAGTTATTGTTGTTTAAGCAGTAGTAGTAGTAGTAGCAGTTGTTGTTATTGTTGTTTAAGCAATAGTAGTAGTAGTTGTTGTTACTGTTGTTTAAGCAGCAGTAGTAGTAGTTGTTGTTATTGTTGTTTAAGCAGCAGTAGTAGTAGTAGTTGTTGTTATTGTTGTTTAAGCAGCAGTAGTAGTAGTAGTTGTTATTGTTGTTGTTTAAGCAGAAGTAGTAGTAGTTGTTGTTATTGTTGTTTAAGCAGTAGTAGTAGCAGTTGTTGTTATTGTTGCTTAAGCAGTAGTAGTAGTTGTTACTGTTGTTTAAGCAGCAGTAATAGTAGTAGTTATTGTTGTTTAAGCAGCAGTAGTAGTAGTAGTTATTGTTGTTTAAGCAGCAGTAGTTGCAGTTGTTTAAGCAGTAGTTGTTGTTATTGTTGTTTAAGCAGTAGTAGTAGTAGTAGTTTTTGTTATTGTTGTTGTTTAAGCAGCAGTAGTTGCAGTTGTTGTTGTTGTTGTTTAAGCAGTAGTAGTAGTAGTAGTTATTGTTGTTATTGTTGTTTAAGCAGTAGCAGTAGTTGCAGTTGTTGTTATTGTTGTTTAAGCAGTAGTGGTAGTAGCAGTTGTTATTGTTGTTTAAGCAGTAGCAGTAGTTGCAGTTGTTGTTATTGTTGTTTAAGCAGTAGTGGTAGTAGCAGTTGTTATTGTTGTTTAAGCAGTAGCAGTAGTTGCAGTTGTTGTTATTGTTGTTTAAGCAGTAGTGGTAGTAGCAGTTGTTATTGTTGTTTAAGCAGTAGTTGCAGTTGTTGTTATTGTTGTTTAAGCAGTAGTAGTAGTAGTAGTAGTTGTTGTTGTTGTTGTTTAAGCAGCAGAAGCAGTAGTACTAGTAGTACTTGTTGCAGCAGCAGACGCAGCAGTAGTAGTAGCAGCAGTAAGAATTATGAATCCTGGTTGTGCATGGTTTTGTCCGGTTCCTTGGTGTATATTCTAACTGTGGTGAATGTGATGTAGTTATCTAGCTGTGATTTGTTTCTCATTTTGATTTGGGCCCATGTGATGAGAGACTGTGATGTTTACCTGTGTTCATTTCTTTGTATGATTACACTTTCATGTCATCTATTCTTAATTTGGTCTATTTCATTGTAAGCAGTAGTAGTAGTAGTAGTAGTTTTTGTTATTGTTGACGGGGGCGGGGTTGAGGGGGGGGGGGGGCGCCCAAAGAAAAAAAAAATCATACCTTCCTCATGGAAGTCGTAGCTGCCATCATAGCAGCGGTATTTAATGCAGCGTGATCGCCCAATGGTGAATATTTGCCCGTGTCTGTAGACGCGGTGGTTCACGATGCAGGAACGACCTATTTAAAAGTAGGTTAAAAAAAAAATTAATAAAAAAAAACAAAATCAGTAGTGATTGAAAGTCAAGCATTACATTACGGTCATATTTTGTTTTATTGTTGTCGTTGTTGCTGTTGGTGGTGCTGTTGGTGATGGTAGTAGTGATGTTGATGATGATGATAATGATGATGTTGTTGTGGCAGCTGCTGATTTGCAGTACTGGAGCAATCTTCTTTTCTTTTCTTTTTTTCAATGAAAATATGCTTGTGCCAGAGAAACTCACAGACTGGTTCGAGGTGTCGTCTGAAGTGAGACAAGGGTGTGTTCTATCACCGTTACTTTTCATCATATACATGGATAAAATCACAAAAGAAGCAAACCCCAACCCAGAAGATCTGAATGAGATGCTGTTCGCAGATGACCAAAGCCTGGCACATGAGAAAGAAGAACAACTTCAAGAGCACACAGACAGACTGAACACACAGTGTGAGGAGCTCAACATGAAGATCAGCATCAGCAAAACCGAGACGATGAAGGTCAGCAGAACACCTGGCAACCTAAACATCAACGTCAACGGAATTCCGCTGAAACAAGTCAGCGAGTTCAAGTATCTCGGCAGTATTTTCTCGGAAGATGGACGTCTCAACAGAGAGATTGAGACGAGAGTACAGAAGGCTAATAGCGTCAGCTACCAGCTTGCCCCACTCCTCAAACATCCCAACATCCCCATTGAGACCAAAGCCAAACTCATTTCCTCCATCTTCATCCCCACCTTGACCTACCAGTGCCAGACATGGACCCTGACAAAAAGTCTGGAACGCAAAATAACCACTTGCGAGATGCGATGTCTGAGGAGAGCCGTCAACAAGACCAGACGGGACATGATCAGAAACACCAGGATCAGAGAAATGGTGGGAACAACACCTGTCCTCCACCATATCCAAAGGCAAACGATCAGATGGTTTGGACATCTAACACGTATGGCACCTCACCAGATGGCCAGTAAAGCATACAACAAAAGGATATCAGGATACAAAGCAAGAGGAAGACCAAGGAAGACCTGGATTGACGGTGTGAAAGAAACCCTGAAGACCCACAACATTCCACCCAACGAGGCCTTCCAGCTTGCCAGGGCCCGTCAGCTCTTTCTCCCCTCGACGCCCTAGATGGTACAAGAGGACGGATAAAGTAAAGTAAAGTAAGTAAGCCAGAGAAACTGAAATATTACATTGGAGTTCTCAGTCCATGAGACCAAATACAGGCAGGGAAAACAAGGTGGCAGACAGAGACAGAATAACAAAGATACAGAGAAGTAACTAACCAACGCAGAGTTTGCTCGGCATTGTCCATATTGCCATACCGTGCACTTGTTAACATTGCCTTGCCGTGTCTTGTTCATATTGATTTACCGCGTCTTGTTAACATTGGTTTACCGTGTCCTGTTGACATTGCCTTACCGTGCCTTGGAGCATTGGTTTGCCGTGTCTTTGACATTGCCTCACCGTGTCTTCTTGATATTGTCTTACCGTGTCTTGTTGATATTGCAACATTGTATCATATTGTTAACACTGACGTCTCGTTAATATGCATTACCGTATCTTGTTAACATTGCCGTCTTGTGAATATGCCTTACCGTGCCTTGTTAATATTGGCGTCTCGTTAATATGCCTTACCGTGCCTTGTTAATATTGGCGTCTTGTGAATATGCCTTACCGTGCCAGTCTTGTTAACATTACCGCTTTGTTAGCCTGTTTTTCCGTATCTTGTTAACATTGCCTTACCGTAATGTTGAATCTTTAACATACTGCAACCATTACTAAGAATACGCTCAGTGATCACACAGCAAATTGCAATTCGGAAAGACAACACAAACTGACAAGTTTCGTCTTCCTTAACCCCCCCCCCCCCCCCCCCACCCCCCCCCCCCCCCCACCCCCACCCCCCCCCCCCCCCAAAAAATAAATAAATAAAATAAAATAAAAATAAAAATAAACAAACAAATTCAAGAATCTACGACACCAAACAACAACAACAAAAGCCAAAAAAAAAAAAAAAACCTTGTGTGTTGTCACATGGTAAACTGTAGAAAAAAAAAATCTGCATTGCATAAAAAACATCAGGTTAGGAAAAAAAAAAAAAAAAAACCCCACTAAACGAAGAAACACGTCGCTTTGTTTAATTGACACCAACCATTTAGACAGATTCAAAGCAAACACATGTGATTTTTTTTTTCTCCAAAAACCTTGTCTCCTTCAAAGAGATGACCAAGCAACCAATCAACAATTAACTCCTACGTTCCCGTGGTGACACGAAGACACGTCTTGCCAATGATTAACAGTGTCTCACCGCGTCTTGTTAACGCGGCTTTCAGTGCGCCGTCCTCCGACCACGCTGGTGACGTCAGCAGCAGGCAGCCAGCCACAATCGCCGTGATCAGATTCAGAAGACTCATGACTGTAGCCAGTTTGTAACCAGTTTCGGTGATGATCTGTAATGCAACAAACACCATACATGCGCGCCCGCACGCGTGCACACACATACACGCACGTGTACGTACGCACGCACGCACGAATCCACACACACACACACACACACACACACACGCACGCACGCACGAACGCACACACACACGCACGCACGCACATACGTAGGTATGCACACAAACAAGTACGTAAACACACACACACACACACACACACACACACACACACACACACACACACAGCATTATTCTCACAGTGAATGGTATCATATTGCTGAGCATATCAGATGACTGGGCAGTCAGTTAATGTCAGTCGTAAATCAAAACCAAAGAGTGAAACAGCAAATATAGAACTTTGCATGATAACAAGATCCGTTTCACTCTAGCGGTATCTAAAATGGTGAAAACAACAGTAACAGGTTCTCACATCCCTTGTTACTTATGCAATAAGAATTGCAGAGATGCTGAATGGAAACTAACCCATGCTAACGTGCATACGTACAGGCGGACAAGGCACAGGGAGAGAGAGAGAGAGGAGAGAAGAGAGATCAACATTCAAACTAAAGTGGAGTGATGGCCTAGAGGTAACGCGTCCGCGAAGGAAGCGAGAGAATCCGAGCGCACTGGTTCGAATCACGGCTCAGCCGCCGGTATTTTCTCCCCCTCCACTAGACCTTGAATGGTGGTCTGGACGCTAGTCACTCGGATGAGGCGATAAACTGAGGTCCCGTGTGCAGTATGCACTTAGCGCACGTAAAAGAACCCACAGCAACAAAAGGGTTGTTCCTGGCAAAATTCTGTAGAAAAATCCACTTCGATAGGAAAAACAAATAAAACTGCACGCATGAAAAAATACCCCAAAAAATGGGTGGCGCTGTAGTGTGGCGACGCGCTCTCTCTGGGGAGAGCAGCCCAAATTTCACACAGAGAAATATGTTTTGATAAATATAAATGCAAATACAAATAAAGTCAGAGACGGCGGAAGAGGCTGTGTTTGAACGCAATCAGCTTTTCAAACGTCTGCACAGCGTCACAATATCAAATATATACAGTCATAATTATTATCTACGGTCACAGGTAAAAACACTCGCGTTGACCATTTATCGCGCAGTTGAACAACAGTTACATTATTCAGGAATGATTATTTAAACAGGCCACAAAGACGCTTTTGATACAAGTCAGTCAACTCACAATGTAAAGTTGCGCCCGAACACTTTAACAAAATACTGTGGAATATGGTTTACATTGCTCTTCCGTTATTTGTCTTGTTTAGTTTTCTAAAAGATTGATTTACTCATTTATCCATTCATTCCTTAACTCAGTTACTTAGTCAGTCCGTCAGTCAGTCCGTCAGTCAGTTAGTTAGTTAGGTAGTTAGTTATCCGGAAATTATATAACAGATTGACATAAGTTTACAGTTGGGTCAACATCCAACAGCAAAGTCATAGCTGTATTATCAATGGTTTCTCCATTGCAATGGGAAATCTTTTACGGCTTAGTATTTTGTGAAGGATTATGACTCTCAAACTAGGAGGCAAGATTGCACTGGCTCTTAGAGCTGCATCCTTGGGGGCTGGTTGGTCTTTGGGAACCATCCCAACGCCGACTGTCCTAAAACCCTCTTGGCCGAGAGAGTGGGGATGTACCTTGGGCAAAACACTCTCCACTATAATCAAATTCTCGCCCAAATAATCGGTACAACGTTTGCCTCCTCTGCTGTTCTGTTTGGTTATAGTCGGACACGACTGACTATCATATACATCCGGAAATCTTACCTCTGATGCTTGTTCTCTCCCTCTCTCGCTCTGCTTCTCAGCTCTCTGGACGTTTTAACGGACCAAACGCTGTTAAATACGTCCTGCGGGAGATGATTGCTCTTACGGCTTGCACCCCTTTGCAACTTTCATACCTCACCCCTCCTGCCCCTTTCCCCCACCACCCACCCTATCCCTCCTCCTTTCAACCCTCTCGTTTCATACCCTTTCTGAACGAGAACCGAGCTGCTGGTGTCATTAAGGAAGTAACTTTCCAATCATTTGCTATGAACCCCCGAAACAAAGCATGATAACACACATTTTCACAAATTACCTCTCTCTGACACTGGTCTTTAAAGTCGATGGAACGCCCCAATCATCTCAGCAGCGTCCTTTGGCAAATGTGCGCGTGCGAGAGTATTACTCACGACTGAGCCTGGTGAGGGTTTGTGTGTGTGTGTGTGCATGTGTCTGGTGTGGTGAGTGGTGTGTGTGTGTGTGTGTGTGGTGAGTGGTGTGTGTGTATGTGTGTGTGTGATGAGTGGTGTGTGTGTGTGTGTGTGTGTGTGTGTGTGTGTGTGGTGTGGTGATGTGGTGTGTGTGTGTGTGTGTGTGTGTGTGTGTGTGTGTGGTGAGTGGTGTGTGTGTGTGCGTGTGTGTGTATGTGTGTGGTGTGGTGAGTGGTGAGTGGTGTGTGTGTGTGTGTGTGTGTGTGTGTGTGTGTGTGTGGTGTGGTGAGTGGTGTGTGTGTGTGTGTGTGTGTGTGTGTGTGTGTGTGTGTGTGTATGTGTGTGTGTGTGGTGAGTGGTGTGTGTGAATGTGTGTGTGTGTGTATGTGTGTGTGTATGTGTGTGGTGAGTGGTGTGTGTGAATGTGTGTGTGTGTGTGTGTGTGTTGGTTTCCGTTTCAGCTGGTTAAGCATTGCATCTGATTAGTAACTAATTTCCCCACTTTTCCTTTCAGTTCTTAGGGTCAGGACAAATTGCAGCTGTCGTGCAGAGAGAGAGAGAGAGAGAGAGACATAGACAGAGACAGAGACACACACACACACACACACACACACACACACACACACACACACACACACACACACACACACACACACACACACACACACACACACACACACACACAGAGAGAGAGAGTGCTGTAGATAATAATGACTGGAAATGGCCGACACTGCCGTCAGGGTTATGACCGTGAATCCAAAGAACCATAAAACAGGTACAGAGAGAGAGTGAGAGACAGAGGGACATAATGATATCATAATGAACACTTGTTCGGCGTTCGCCTTTTCTCTAATAGAGGTGAAAGTGCTTTTCGTGAAGGCAGCACTCATTAGACTGTCAATGATGAAATAATAAATCAGTAAACACACTCGCTGGGAAAACAAACAAACAGACATAAGGACACCGCTTATCCATTTTACACACACACACACACACACACACACACACACACACACACACACACACACACACACACACTCACACACACACACACAGCACAGCACAGCACAGCACAGCACACATACACGCGCGCGTGTAATGTACACTAAAACATTCACAGCATTGATTTCAGGGAATTTCAAAGATGTGCTAGAGGCTGTGGAAGCTGTGTGTCCATTGCAAATGGTTAGACTCTGAAAAGAAAAAAGGTTATTCTGACGGTGCTTATTTCATACATATTAGCAAGTGGGAAAGGCCAGCTCTGAAATCATCGCAAAGAGCGGAGATAATGGGAGAGCACTTCAGTCACAATAATCATTGATGATAGCAAACAGGAAATGGTGCTCATGTCAATAACACACACACACACACACACACACACACACACACACACACACACAATAACGAAAATGATCGTTGCTGGAATTGTTTGAAAATTAGAACAAAAAAGACCTCAGTTGTACGAGTCTGAAAATTATAGGGCTGTATGAAATAAATAAATAATAAATAAATAAATAAATAGATGAATAAATACTAGAATACTTTTGGTGTTTGTGAACATTTTAGGAACAAATTTTCTTGTTGCTTTTAGAATGCACTGAAAATATATCAGCTTGAAGGTGCATTTGATGTTATTTTCCTTTAATCCTTTTATTTTATCCACATTCTCCAAGGCTGTCGACTGTTCTTTAATATTCGTGTGTTTCTACGCACATGGCTTACGAAAGGTTGTATATTGATCGCAATGCTTCCAGTGTTGCACTCGTGTAGTTTTAATGGCATACCTGAACTGCACACGTGTGTTGAAACTTGTGCATGATAAAATACAAATGAGAATTCTGTTCGCGTGACTCAAAACTTGCTACGCTTGCACATTGCTCCGCTATGTGGCATTTTAAATCAAAGTATTGTTGAACTGCATTGTTATTATATGTCATGTCTACTTTTGGTATGCTATGTTATGCGTATTTCATGCCTGCCCTTTAACTGATTTTGTATTGCACATGTATGGCTGTGATGATGTATGTATGTTTTATTCTAAGTTACATTTTAAAGGTTTCTGTTGTTGTTGTTGTTGTCTACTGTGATTATTTATTGTACGCACAGGTTGCCCTAAGTTGACATGTAAACATTTTATGTCTTTTATGCATGCATTTTGAATGACAGTGATTTTCGTGTATTGTGTATGCGTTTTACACCACACATGAAATTCCTCTCGTTGAGATAATAAAGTATTCTGTATTCTGCATTATGTATTCTAAGTTTTGGTTCCGGAAGATCCTTTCACGGGAAATGTCACTGGAGGAGGAGAGATTGGGGGAGGAGGGGGGGAGGAGGGTTGGGGGGAGTGGGGGGAAGGGGGGGGCAGGGAGGGGCGGTCTCCGCGCGAGTGCTATGCTGTTTGCCGCCTGCTGAGCAATTATTGTCATCGTCAGTTGGGGGTGAGTTTGAAGTGCGAGTAGGCGTCATAGTATCCTGTACATGCTGATTCCGACATGGGGCTCGCTCCTCTGAAAATGACTGACGACACTCAGCAACAATAATGGTCCTAATGATAACAACGATAACAATAATGACGCTTTTTTTTTTTTTTTTTTTTCTAATGTGCCTTCCTGTAGTGTTACTTGTTTGGAGTTGAATATGCTTCACTGAAAGAGTTTTGATAACGCAGTGGAAAATGACAGAATCAGGTTCTGCACACAAACACATAAGTACATACACACACACACACGCACACACACACACACACGCACACACACACACGCACGCACGCACACACACACACACACACACACACACACACACAGAGGCAACGGGAAAAGAAAAAACATGGACAGAAAGCTCTTTTTATCTAATAACGAGGCAAAGAGATGACTTCATGAATCAATTGGCTTTATCTTTTAACTCACTCAGTACGGCCAGTCCTCTCTTCTCCTCTACACAGACCCGTCGGATGTCCAGTGGGTGTCTGAATGACCCAACCTTTAGCTTCCGTCGTCAGAATTGTGGAATTCTTTGTAAACATTCACCTAAGTATAAGAGTATAAGAGCCTTCCGCTTGCAATATTTTGATGATGGTAATTGGGGTGAAACGCTGTTAACGTCGTCTTTTTCGCCGTTCGTATGGAGAGAGTTAAAAGCTTTTCACCACAATGAGATTCGCAAACATTACAAAAAAGACACAATAGGATAAAGAGAAGAAAGGCCGAAAATGTGAGCCTGCGCGCGTGAGTGTGTGCGTGCGTGCGTGTGTGTGTGTGTGTGCCCGCGCGCGCGCGCGTGTGTGTGTGCATGACCGTGTGTCTGTGTGTGTGTGCATGACCATGTGTGTGTGTGCGCGTGTGTGTGTGTGTGTGTGCGCGTACCTACGCGTGTGTGTGTGTGTGTGTGTGTGTGTGCGCGCGCGTGTGCATGACACTGCGCGCGCGCGAGAGAGAGAGAGAGAGAGAGAGAGAGAGAGAGAGAGAGAGAGCGTGAGAGATTTTTTTCACACACACACACACATACACACACACTTTCTCTCTCTCTCTCTCTCTCTCTCTCTCTCACACACACACACACACACACACACACACACACACACACATACACACACACTCACACACACACATACACACACACTCTCTCTCTCTCCCTCTCTCTCTCTCTCTCTCTCTCTCTTACCAATGCCTAACGTTACGTTGAATCTCTGTGAGATACGAACGATGTCACGGTTTATCAGACAGAGAGACAGGCAAACAGACAGGGAAGCAGACAGACAAATGAATAGATAATCCAAAGTGTAGTAAGCATGCAAAATGTTTGGGGCGTTTTTATTCCAAAATGACACACTTTTTTTTTCAGATGTTCAAGGTCAAACTCAGAAGTTCAAGGTCAAAATCAGAAGTTCAAGGTCTAAATGATCGATGATAATGATATTGATAGTTGTGTTGATGATGATGGTGGTAAGAAGAAGAAGAAGATGAAGAATCATTACTAATACTTTTGTTATGATATTTATAAACCCTTGATTGTAAAAAGATGTAGATGGACACAAGAGTATGTGTATCTGTGTGTGTGTGTGTGTGTGTGTGTGTGTGTGTGTGTGTGTGAGCGTGCGTGCGTGCGTGCGTAATGAGAAATACAGAAGCAGAAAATGGTATTACTGCTTCTCAACGAACTGAAAATACATTTTGTGTTTACTGAACTTTACAATGATATGGTATGATTACACATCGTTTTCTTTTTCTTTTCTTTTCTTTTTTTTTTTTTTTTTTTTTTTTTGTTGTATTTTTGTTTTTTGTTTTTGTTTTTTATGGGGTTTTTTTTGGTTTTTTGGGTGTTTTTTGTATGTTTTGTTTTGTTTATTTGCTTGTTTTCAAGTGTCACGAGTAATGTGAAAAGCCACTCCCTGCTTAGGTGCACAGAAAAACCGTGCGTTACTACCTACAAATGCTAAACACACACACAATAATAACATCGGCAACTGCGAAGAGACATTTCACAAACAACTATCCATGTCACCATGTCATTTTAAAGTTTCGTTCACATTGTGGAGCAAGGCTGTCATTGTCATAGCTTATCTGACAGAAAGATTCGACCGTTTTTTGCACTTTGAAAAATCAAATTTGACATTCACGGCAAAAGTAACTGCGCTCGGGTTACCAACATATGTCGACAAAAACAATGTTCATAATGTGCCGATGTCAGCAGATGATGATGATATGGTATTGCAATGTTCTGATGTAGCTCTGTTTGGCTGGTTGAGATCGGCTTATCAGTTGTGAGTTTGGGGGTTGTTTTGTTTTGTTTTTGTTTGTTTGTTTGTTTGTTTGTTTGGTTTGTTTTGTTTTTTGTTGTTGTTGTTTTTTGTTGTTGTTGTTGTTTGGGTTTTGGGGGTTTTTTTTTGGGGGGGGCGGGGGGGGGGAGCGGTTCATCTCATGATCGCGTAATGCGTTCGCTTGTTGTCATTAATGAGCTCAGATCACTTCCAAATGTGTAACTGGAATGAATTAAAATGTGTTCATCGAAATAAACATAGAATCGTGAACTTTGTTGTTGTTGTTTTCACCTTTGTAGCGAAGGCATCTTCATGAACATGATCCTTTTAAAAACGAGTTGTTGTTTTGTTTTGTTGTTGTTGTTTGTTTGTTTGTTTTTCACTTTGTTCTGTCATGTTCTCCTTTTTCCAATTGTGACTGTGAATATGTATAACAAATATTTCCCTTATATGACAAATACACACCAGCAAAAAAAAATATAATAATAACTTTTTTTTAAATCATACAAAATTACAAAGATCTGCATATCGAGTTGGAGTAATTATCCGTCGTCGGTGTATTACAAAATCAACACAAACAACACTCGGTGATTTTTGTGTGTGTGTGTGTGTGTGTGTGTGTGTGTGTGTGTGTGTGTGTGTGTGTGTGTGTGTGCAAACGAAAGGTAACAAAAGCTGAAGACACCACATTCTACACGTGTTTACTGTGGTGGTGGTGGTGTGTCCATCGAGATCGATGATGACCATCGTTGTCATCCAGCTGGGGGATGGGGGGAAGGTGGTGGTGGGGTGGGGGGGAGGATGCTCATGAATCTATCTGTGAATGCGCAGATGGCTGAATAGTCCAATCTGCGCACGAAATGTTCGCTGACAGTTGGGGCAGGCAAAGACAGGCATACCATTGTCAGGGAGCTTGTTTGCCCGTGACTTTCTGGCCTGCCTCTTCTGAACAGCTGCAGCAGTCCTGTTGGCCTCGCACAACCTGGCGCCTTTGTGCACAGCAGCGCGCCATTTGTCACGGTCCACTGCAGATTCCTCCCAGGAGTCAGGGTTGATATCAAACGCTTTCAGAGAGACTTTCAGAGTATCTCTGAAGCGCTTCTTCTGACCTCCGTGTGATCTCTTCCCTTGTTGCAGCTCGCCATAGAAGAGCCTTTTGGGCAGCCGATGGTCTGGCATGTGCGCCACGTGTCCAGCCCAGCGAAGCTGGGACTGCATCAGGATGGTGAAGATGCTGGGAAGGGTGGCTTTTGCGAGCACCTCTGTGTCTGGGGTCTTGTCTTGCCACTTGATGTTCAGTAGCTTCCTGAGGCATGTTTACTGTACCTTGCCTGTAGAAGACCAGGAATCGAAACGCCTTGC
>NC_134876.1:65534308-65569308 GCF_041734735.1 Babylonia areolata
GTGTAGTGTGGTGTGGTGTGATGTGATGTGATGTGATGTGATGTGATGTGATGCGGTGTGGTGTGGTGTGATGTGATGTCATGTGATGTCATGTGATGCGGTGTGGTGTGATGTGTTGTGATGTGATGTGATGTTATGGGGTGTGGTGTGGTGTGGTGTGGTGTGATGTGGTGTGGTGTGATATGACGTGGTGTGGTGTGGTGTGATGTGATGTGATGCGGTGTGGTGTGATGTGGTGTGATGTGATGTGGTGTGGTGTGATGTGATGTGATGTGATGCGGTGTGATGTGATGTGATGCGGTGTGATGTGATGTGATGTGATGCGGTGTCGTGTGATGTTATGTAATGTGATGTGGTGTGGTGTCATGTGATGTGATGTCATGCGGTGTGGTGTTGTGTGGTGTGGTGTGGTATGGTGTGGTGTGATGTGATGTGATGTGATGTGATGTGATACGGTGTGGTGTGGTGTGGTGTGATGTGGTGTGATGTGATGTGGTGTGGTGTCATGTGATGTGATGTGATGCGGTGTGGTGTGGTGTGGTGTGGTGTGGTGTGGTGTGGTGTGGTGTTATGTGGTGTGATGCGATGTGGTGTGGTGTGATGTGGTGTGATGTGATGCAGTGTCATGTGATGTGATGTGATGTAGTTTGGTGTGGTGTGATGTGATGCGGTGTGGGGTGGGGTGGTGTGATGTGATGCGGTGTGGGGTGGTGTGGTGTGATGTGACGTGGTGTGGTGTGGTGTGATGTGATGCGTGTGGTGTGGTGTGATATGATATGATGTGGTGTGGTGTGACATGATATGATGTGGTGTAGTATCGTGTGATGTGATGTGATGCGGTGTCATGTGATGCGTGTGGTGTGGTGTGGTGTGATGTGATGCGGTGTGGTGTGGTGTGGTGTGATGTGATGCGGTGTGGTGTGGTGTGGTGTGATGTGATGTGGTTTGATGTGATGTGATGCGGTGTGGTGTGATGTTGTGTGATGTGATGTTATGGGGTGTGATGTGGTGTGATGTGATGTGATGTGATGTGATGTTATGGGGTGTGGTGTGGTGTGGTGGTGTGGTGTGATGTGATGCGGTGTGGTGTGATGTGATGTGATGTGATGCGGTGTGTTGTGATGTGGTGTGATGTGATGTGATGTTATGGGGTGTGGTGTGGTGTGGTGTGGTGTGATGTGGTGTGATGTGATACGGTGTGGTGTCGTGTGGTGTGATATGGTGTGATGTGATGTGGTGTGGTGTGGTGTCATGTGATGTGATATGATGTGATGTGATGTGATGCGGTGTGGTGTGGTATGGTGTGGTGTGGTGTGGTGTGGTGTGGTGTGGTGTCATGTCATGTCATGTGATGCGGTGTGGTGCGATGTGGTGTGGTGTGGTGTGGTGTGATGTGATGCGGTGTCATGTGATGTGATGTGATGTGATGTGATATGGTGTGGTGTGGTGTGATGCGGTGTGGTGTGGTGAGATATATGATGTGGTGTGGTGTGGTGTGATGTGGTGTGGTGTGGTGTGATATGATATGATGTGGTGTGGTGTGATGTGATGCGGTGTGGTGTGGTGTGATATATGGTGTGGTGTGGTATGGTGTGGTATGGTGTGGTGTGGTGTCATATATGATATGTGGTGTGGTGTGATGTGATGCGGTGTGGTGTGGTGTAATATGATATGATGTGGTGTGGTGTGGTGTGATGCGGTGTGGTGTGGTGTGATGTGATATGATGTGGTGTGGTGTGATGTGATGCGGTGTGGTGTGGTGTGGTGTCATATATGATATGATGTGATGTGGTGTGGTGTGATATGATATATGATGTAATGTGATGTGATGTGATATGATATGATATGATATGATATGATATACTATACGATACGATACGATACGATACGATGACATGACATGATATCATAATATGATATGATATGATGTGATGTGATGTGATGTGATGTGATACGATATTATATGATAAACGTTATCATCTCCCAAAGAGTTGTTGTTGTTTTTCACTTCACACCCGGGGAGGGTGGAGGGGGTGGTGCTACTGACGAACACGTCAGATCTACCTCTGGATGTAAAAAGAAAGTGAGAGTGAGCCAGCCACATTGCTGGGTTCTCTGTCTCCCATCCTCCTAGCACCTCGTCCACCGTCTGCTTCTGTCTGTCCTTACCCCACTGACCCTTCTATTATGTGTATTAGCCGAGCGGTTAACTCACTCAGTACGGCCAGTCCTCTCTTCTCCTCTACACAGGCCCCTCGGATGTCCAGTGGGTGTCTGAATGACCCAACCTTTAGCTTCCGTCGTCAGAATTGTGGTATTCTTTGTCAACATTCACCTCTTCAGTATAAGAGCCTTCCGCTTGTAATATTTTGATGGTGGTAACTGGGGTGAAACGCTGTTAACGTCGTCTCTTTCGCCGTTCGTATGGAGAGAGTTAAAGCGTTGGACTTTCAATCTGAGGGTCCCGGCTTTGAATCTCGGTATCAGCGCCTGGTGGGTTAAAGGGTGGAGATTTTTCCGATCTCCCAGATCAACATATGTGCAGGCCTGTTAGTGCTTGAACCCCCTTCGTGTGTATACGGCAAGCAGAAGATCAAATACGCAAGTGAAAGATCCTGTAGTCCATGTCAGCGTTCGGTGGGTTATGGAGACAAGAACATACCCAGCATGGACACCCCCGAACACGGAATATGGTTGGCGGGATTTATGAAGAAAAATGGTCAAACACGTAAAATGTTACATGTATGTATGAGTGTGCATGTGTGTGTAATTGAAACCCGATTAAATGACACATGAAACGAATGACGGGTGCCTAAACAGAAGCTGTCGGCTCTACCCAGGTAGACAGCCTGTTGTGCAAATGACTCCGTGTTTGTACTAAAGCGCTTAGAGCTTGGTCTCCGACCGAGGATAGGCGCTATATAGGTATCCGTATCACCATCATCATCATCATGCACATTCCGTGTTTGTGTTGTGAGATAAAAGCACGTCCACAAGAAAAATTCCCTTTCAAGAGATGACAAAACTGACTTGACTTGAAAACGATTATTTCTAATTAATACTAACAATCATCATTATGATCGGAATGATAATAATCCAAATAACAATAATAATATCATTTATTTTCAGTCTAATATCATCATCTTAGATGAACAGACTATAAATAAATAAGCTCTTGAAAACAATCACATGGAATTACTGGATTGCAACACACGAAAAGTCTCACATATTTCTTTCCGCTTTATTTTTTCCGTTTCTTTTTTCCCCCTATTTTTTCCCCACTTACATACATGCATTACGATTTTCTTCTTATGTTTATGAATAGTACGTAACGACATATGTGACGTCCAGTCAACACGACAACTAACACTCGCAATGATCGAGACGTGTGTGTGTTAATCGGTCTTTTCAAAGTCAGGTTCTTTTCATTGACATCTTGATAATTTGATCACCCTATTTTGTGTTCTCTTCGACTGGTTTTAAGACCTGATGGGGAGGGGCTGGGGGATGGGGTGGCGGGGGGGGGGGGGGAGGGGGTTACTCAGCCGTGAGGTGGTCCCCTTGCGGTCGACTGGACGATATGTGAAACATTAGTTGATTTTGATTTGATTTTAATTTGATTTGATTTTATCTCGATTCTGTCTTCTTCTTCTTCTTCGTTCGTGGGCTGCTACTCCCACGTTCTCTCGCATGTACACCAGTGGGATTTTACGTGTATGACCGTTTTTACCCCGCCATGTACGCAACTATACTCCGTTTTCGGGGGAGTAGGTTCTTGTTTCCATAACCCACCGAACGCTAACACGAATAACAGGATCTTGAACGTGAGTATTTGATCTCTGCTCGCGTATACACACGAAGTGGGGTTCAGGCACTAGCAGGTCTGCAAATATGTTGACCTGGGAGATGGGAAAAATCTCCACCCTTTAACCCCACCAGGCGCCGTTACTGCGATTCGAACCCGGGACCCTCAGATTGAAAGCACAACGCTTTAACCACTCGGCTACTGAAACCCGTCTGATGTGGATGAGTTACCTGAGTGTAGTCCCCGCCTCCCAGCACGGCCACAGGAGCGGAGGAGGTCACCCGGGTACCTGTCAGGTCACAGCTGAAGCACATCACCTGCATGGACTCCCCTCTGGCCAGCCTGCACAACGAGGAAAGCGACACCAGCACACGCATATACACACAGACACATAGGCGCGCGCCCACACACACATACACACGCGCGCGCACACACACACACACACACACACACACACACACACACACACACACACACGGTGACGGAATAGGCAATAATCATATGCCAGCTGACGATCTTTAATTACGATATATATATATATATATATATATATATATATATATATATATATATATATATATATATAAGACATATTATTTTACTGTGCATATGAGAAATTGGGCATTGGATACACTCCTCACACACACACACACACACACACACACACACACACACACACGCCACAACACAACACAACACACACACACACACACACACACACACACACAACACAACACAACACAACCACACACACACACACACACACACACACACACACACACACACACAACACACACACACACACACACACACACACACACACACACACACACACACACACACACACACACACACACACACACACACACACACAAACTCACGTCTGAGACACCTCCATGCCGTCAAGGTACTCTTCACCCTCGAAGGTCGCCGCGTTGTACTGAGCGTCAGAGGCTGTGATCCTGAACTGAACGGTGACCTGAGTGCCGTCGGTGACAGATGTGACGACCAGGTAGCAGTAGTTCGTAGCACAGTGTGTGGCAACGATGTAATCCATGCCCAAAGAGGAACTTGGCAGGACGTTGTACCTTGTTGTTCATCATCATTGCCGCCAATTAAAGAGGGTGTGTGTGTGCCTCAGTTCGGTGTGCATATGTAGCAGAGTTTAGATTATTATCACGAGTAGTAAAGAATTCATGTGCTGCCTGCTTATCAGTCGCTTATATTCAGTTTGTTTTAAATCAGTATAATGTAAGTCAAAGGGAGTTAATTTTACGTCGTTTTAATATATATTTTGGAAGTAGTTTCCTCCCTTCTTAGCAGAGTTAAGTTATTATCATGAAATCTTTACTACTCGTGATAATAATCTAACTCTGCTACAAATATCGTGATGATGAATGGTGAGTGTTGTGCTGTGTTGTGTTGTGTGTGGTGTGTTTTTGTTTGCGCGCGCGTGCGCACACACACACACACACACACACACACACACACACACACACACACACACACACACACACACACACACACTACACACACTCACACACATATATATATATAAGTGGAGTGATGGCCTAGAGGTAACGCGTCCGCCTAGGAAGCGAGAGAATCTGAGCGCGCTGGTTCGAATCACGGCTCAGCCGCCAATATTTTCTCCCCCTCCACTAGACCTTCAGTGGTGGTCTGGACGCAGGTCATTCGGATGAGACGATAAACCGCGGTCCCGTGTGCAGCATGCACTTAGCGCACGTAAAAGAACCCACGGCAACAAAAGGGTGGTTCCTGGCAAAATTCTGTAGAAAAATCCACTTCGATAGGAAAAACAAATAAAACTGCACGCAGGAAAAAATACAAAAAAAATGGTGGCGCTGTAGTATGGCGACGCGCTCACCCTGGGGAGAGTAAGCCGAATTTCACACAGAGAAATCTGATGTGATGAAAAGAAATACAACATACATACATATATATATATATATATATTGTTTATTTACACAGAGAGAGAGAGACGTACATTAATGTTTAAGTAGTGTGTGGTGTTTTTGTTTGCACAGAGAGAGAGACAGACAGAGAGAGAGACGTGGATTAATGTTTGCGTGTTTGGATGGACGCACGTTGGGGGCAGGGCAATGCATGCAAATGGTCATTTTTAGTGTTTTAATTTAACTGCAACCCCCCCTTTTTTACCAATAATAAATTGTTTTTATTCTTTTCAATTTCAACACAATAGAACATGACACAGATATTAAGATTTATTTATGCATGTATGTGTGAAGCTGTTCGTGCATCCATCCATAATGAATATATGCGTATCAACACACACACACGCGCACAGAGAGAAAGAGAGAGCATTACATAGCATTACATAACCACACACAAAATGCACTAACTGAACCGTTCAGTGCTGGGGCATCTGCTGATAAGCACTGGAATTACATTGTTACAGTTGAAAATTACTGGAAATTTCAACTCGATAGAACAAATGCAGGTTGGCGGGGGGGGGGGGGGGGGGGGGGGGTGCTGAAGGGGGGGTACGGGGTGGGGTGGGGGGGGAGCTTAGATGTCATATTTTCATTATAAACCTTTATGATTCAGGGTCTGGCAATGTCCACAATTTTGTTCCCTTCAAGACGGAATGACTAAGTAAGTGTTCACAACAAGTCGCGGACTGTTCACTCCGCCAGTCACTGACACAGAGGAGAAAGACGGGAAGAGAAATGGGAGGTATTGCCCAGGGGTTTCACTTACTTTGCACCTCCACCCTCATCCCCGTCATAGTACTCCATGGACGCGTGGACGACGATGTCCGCCGAGCTGGTGACGAAGGCGCACTCGCTGTGCAAGCCTTCATCGTCCAGAACCAGGTCATCCGGCAGCACGTGGCTGACCGCACTGTTTGCAGGGACAGTGACTTGAGCATTGTCATCCACGTTGTAGTATTCGATCGTCACCTTGTACGTGTTGTTGGAATAAAAAGAATGGTAATATATTTTTTATAAGAAAATGAATGTTTTGGGAGGTTTCAGTTTCAGGTTCAAGGAGTGAGGTATCCTTATTATACGCAACACCACATCTATTGTTTATAAATAATGATAAGAAGAAGAAGAAGAAAAGAAGGGGGAGACAGATGCCTGTCCAATGCATAAATCCAATCAGCTAATCAGGCCTTGAGAAGAGTCTATCCTAGGGTTGTGTAAGTAAAGAACATGTACATAAAATGAACTCAAGTAAACAGGCAAAATAAACGAATAGGTCGATACACTGAAATAGTGAACTGAAAGATGAAAGATACGTAGAATACAAATGATTGGAATAAACCAGAACAAAAATGGGCCATGATCAACGAACCCGTGTGAATCCACACACGAGCACACACTGACGCAAGCGTGTGCGCACACATACACACAAGCATGCACGCACGCACGCACACACACACGTGCACGCATGCACACGTGCACACTCACACACACACACACACACGCGCGCGCGCGCAAACACACACACAGACACATCTGTTTAGGGAAGAACTTTTCATCCAACATTAAAGAAACACGAACGCATCACAGCATATCAGAGACTGCACCACATGGTATCACACCACATTATTACATCATACCTACTACACCCCACCACACCATCCCATACCACACACATAATATAATACGGTAAAGAAGAAGAACAATCACAAAAACTAAAACAACAATGACAACAATATTTGTACATTATTTCATTCAAGACAAATTCATTTTGCCTTCAGGCAAGTTACCTTTGACATGGAAGGGACCCACAGGTACACTTTAACGTGAAGGTTAAGTTATCTTCGTATCCAAGACATGCGCAGTATGTGCGCTCAGGCAGCTAACCCATTGTCTACAATACAAAATAAAATAATTTTAAAAATCCTGGTGATTCCCTTCTGTCCATGCTGTCAGCTTTACTTCTCACCACGCCACAGCTCACAGCATTGTCGAGAGAGTTCGCAAAACACATGCTATCCGCAAAGCACGCCTGTTTTCCCTCAACAAAAACGATGCCACAAAAGGATCTGCCATATTTACCTCTGCTTCGTTGGCAGTCACCATTGGCAGGTAGTAAGGGTAGTTTGCCTTTGGGTTTGTTGACCCGCTGGGGCCGTATTCAAGACAAAAATCATTTTACTCGAAGGCAAGTTACCCTTGACAGGGCAGGTACCCATGGTTACAGTTTACCTAGAAGGGCTGAGTTATCTTCCTATTCAAGATACACACAGTGGACTTAGCTAACCCATGGTCAAAAAATAAAAATCCCGGGGATTCCTTTCTGCGCATGTTCTTTTACTTCCCACCGCACCACAGTGTGACAATTAAAAAAAAATTTAAAAAAAAAAACTTCAGTGGCAAAGCATTGATTAGAGTCAGCAACTTGTCAAATCTAGGGGCCACTTTCACATTCTGACACATTGTCCTACCTGCTTTTCAGCTAATTGCAAAAATGAAATAAAATAACGGAGTTCGGATTCACCTATTTCTCAGGAATGAACGAATTTCGACGATCTGCAAAATTTGGGCATTCCATAAGCTATCGTCTGCAAGTGCACTCACTTCACAGCTACATACGTAATTCATATGGAATATAATGACGTCTGCCAGTCTCATACGTCTTTTTTACTTCCAAGCGAACAAAGGATAAATCAAACTATCAGAGGCCGTATTCAAGACACAGTCTCTCTGCAAAACCCCACAAAAGGATTCGCCATATTTACCTCTGCTTCGGGGCAGTCACTCTTGGCAGATAGTAAGGGTAAACTGCCTTCGGGTTTGAAGGAATGCAGGTATGTTTTTGTGTTCCTGAATATCGGATTTTGCTTACCCACTCTGCCTTGCCTCAGGCAGATTACCAGCAGGTACACATTTACCCACATGCACGATAGTCTCTTGAATATGGCCCCAGATGAATTATCAGCAGCAACTGACTTGTTCAGAGTAACAACTCTAGAACCTGGAACAACACCCCCCTCCCCATCACCCCCAACCCTCCCCTTACCCTCCTCCTGACCACTGTTCCCCACAATCCCCCCCCCCCTTCCTGTCACCCCTCCCAGTTACTTTTCTACCCCTGTCCTCCCCATCCACGGCTGCTGCAGAGGCTTGGCATCATGTCGGTGCACGCTGAACGTGCACTGGCTGGCCAGGCCACCAAACAAATTTCTTTTTCTTTTTTTAAATCCTCACAACAGCGCAATCTTCGGCAATCTCCCCAAACTACGACAGAATCATCAGTAAAATGATGTTGGCCGTATGAAAGAAGAAGAATCCTTTTTCGGATAATCATTTGGTATCTTCGAAGGGCTTGAACTGAATTATTTCTATATTCTAAACGCCACACACAAATAACACATTGATGTGACTTAGAGCTATCTAAAAGCTTTCAAAACACATTCATGAAACTTTTAAAGCAAGGTACATTCAAGTCTGCTGGAACTACCTATACTTCTACGAGGGAAATTGATCTATTTTAGACACAAACCAATATCGTTTTCTTCTTTGCATATTTTCTGACAAAGTTATCTCTGTGTCCCGGCTTCATCTTGGACTCATTGTTTGGGATTTTTTCCTCACTGATGTCCATAGGCCATTGAATCCAACAGCCTTGCTGCAACAATCCTCCAATGAACTGCTGAGGGAGGGAGACGGAGGGGAAGTCAGAAGAGAAAAAAAAAGACAAAACAATGATAGACTGATAACACTGCAGAACGGATGGGAAAAACAATTTGCAGAGAACCAGGCTTTGACACAAAGCCGACAGACCTGGAGAAAACAGTTCTTTTGTTCAGCGCCCCGGTGACTCTTCACACAGTTCAGAAGAAGAGAGGAGATAAAAACACATGCACACAAATGCTATTTACTTCTCTGGTCATTAATATTCAACCCTGTTCATGACTTAAAATAGGAAAAGAGAAGAAGATGCTCATTACTTTACAGCTCTGGACATTAATTAGGATGCAGATTCCTGTTGTATAAATAGCTGAGGTCCAGGAAGTTAATAAAGTAACACGTTAAAGATCCTGTAATCCATGTCGGCGTATGGTGGGTTATGGAAACAAGAACATACCGTACATGCACATCCCGAAAGCTGCCTACTTCGCGTGATAAACGAAACGGTGTCATACACATAAAATGCTTTATATGAGAGAGAGTGAGAGAGAGAGAGAGAGAGATAGTGTGTGTAATTGTGTGTGTGCGTGCGTGCATGCGTGCGTGACTGGAACCTGACTGAATGACACAGGTAACAACTGACGCAGCTCTCAGTCGGTTCTACCAGGAAACCAAACAAACCTGTTGCGCAAATAACTCCCGTGTTTGTAAAGCTTAGAGGTTGGTCTCTGACCGAGGATAAGCGCTATCATACGCATCCATATCATCATCATCATCATCGTCGTCGTCGTCGTCATCGTCGTCGTCATCATTTACCAATGCGGGTGACGAGGAGGGGTTGGTGAAGGTGGCCGACACTGTCCGATAGGTCTCGTCGTCCGAAGAGTACGATTCCAGATCAAAGAATGCCAGAACGAATGCATCGCCTTCATAAACAGTGGAACCTGTTCGGAGCAAAGAACACGCACGCGTATGAACGTACGTGTATTACCATCTCCTAACAGAAAAAAATAATGATATACTGTTATACTTGAAGTGCAGAATATGTGAATGTGCAAGTATGCGAGTGTCTAAATGTATATGTATGCGTATGTGTATTGATGTGCACTTATGTATCTGTAGTGATCATGTTTGACATGACTATGTAATGAGTGTTTTATGTATACGTGTATGGATACCTAGAGGAAATGTGTTGATACATAAGATACTCCGTATGGTGTTGTTGTTGTTTTTAGAAAACAATATATGGATTGTGTTCCGTTCACATTAACGTTGCTTGACGCATATTAGCACAGCAAAGTGTCCTTAATTCTATGCTGAAGGTATGAAGGTAAGTATAATGTCTATTATTTGTTATGAACTTGCACTCGCATCTACACCTGATGAAAATGTGTCCACCTTGACCTTGGAAAAAAAAGTTGATTAAAAAAAAGGATTAAACAGAAGCAAGATTTCAAAGAACTTTGTTCTTAATTAAAAAGAGCTGAAAATAATCAGTTGTGAATAAAGCCGCGTCGCTTTTGAATTCCCAGTTCGTTCTACTGTCCAGTCTTATATGGACAACAACAAAAAAAGAAGACCAAGTTTGGCAACATAATTATCATTACGTCACCCTGCTTTAAACCTTATGTTCACTTGATGCAACGAGTCTGCTTAAACCCACCGTGTTTAGATTCCAGTATTCTTGTACATGATTTTAATGTTACAGATCTGACCTTCATGCCATTTTTCGCCGATACAGACCAAAGCTATTTTCTATCAACAGAATCGAAAGCTTTCTTGAAATCAGTAAAAGCCATAAATAACTTACGGTCCAAAGAAAAATATTTTTGCGCCATATCCAAGAGGGTATACAAGTGACGAATAGTTGCATAAAATTCTTTATTAAATCCGGCTTAATATTCACCTGTAGTGCTATATTCTTTAGCTTAATCTTGTAAGTGTTGATGAATTGTTTCTACTCATAGGAAAACGGGAGAGAGAAGAAAAGAGATAAAAAGAGAGACAGAAACAGAGAGACAGAGGGAGATAAACAGACATACATACAGAGGGGCAGACAGACTCTGTGATAGTTTCGGGCACAGACACTGTGACAGACAGAGACAGACGGGCAAAGAGCGAGAGGGGCAGAGAGGGAGCTGCCATTGTATATGTCGGCATTAGTTTTGACATCAAAGTAGTCTACTTACTGCCCAGCATATGCTGACTGAGGAAACAGAGCCCTGCCACTGCAAGGACAACGGCCCTGGGCATCATCACCTGCAACAGGTCCAACCTTCCAGGTTCACACACACACACACACACACACACACACACACACACACACACAAACACAGATGCGACAGGCTGTGGAATAACTTTTTATTCCTTTCTTTTGTCCATCGTATTTCCATCCGATACCTGACAACTTTAAGTTTTCCAAAGGTAGGTTCTTTAGGCTTGACCAGCCCGTTGTGTTCATGTGTAGGACAGGGATCTACTCCTTCTTCACCTTACGTTTTTGTAGAAGATGTGGTGGCGTAGCGCAGATGGAACAGTCAGCACGCTATGCCAGCTCTTTCAAACTGAAACTGTCTTCCGCTGGCATTCCACTGCCCGACCATCTTGCATACATCTTGCAGGACATGAATATCTTCGTTGCGACATTGAGTTCCAGATGGATCTGGTCGAGGAGGAATGATTTTCCCTACTCAAACTAGGCGTACGATGGCTCAGTGGTTAAAACGTCTGCCAGAAAAGGTGACTCAGTCCTGAAGTGGCGACCACCCTGGAGACACGGGTTCGATCCTGCAGAGGACCAAGGGAAAAAAAGGCAGCAATACAAGGGCATCCAGGAGTCATGACCTGGGTGCGGCCCGGCCCCCTTAGAGTGTAAGGAGTTAAGGGCCGAAACACTTGACTGATGGGGGATTCTTCTCTGAAGACCTTGTACTGTCCAGCTCTCCCTAAAGTTTCTTATCGCTTGCAGGACATGAATCTCTTCGTTGCGACATTGTCACAAACGTGAGAGAGAAAAAGGAGGAATTCAGGAGAAGAAAACAAATGGACAATTGCAAAATAAAAGGGAAAATAAAGGGCAAAAACACGTTTTGCAACCAGTATGGAAGGGGTCTGAAGCACTTCTTTTTTTAAAGCAGTGGATTCTTTTTGGCACTATTTACACAGCAAACTGCTCAATAAGAATAACAAATGCTCCAATGTTTGTCTTATGGTCATCTCGGGAGTTTTGCTTTAGTTGTTGAATTTGCTGGTGCTGCTGCTGCTGCTGCTAATGTTGCTGCTGCTGTTGCAAGCATTTTTATTGCTGTTGACAGACTATCGAACGAATTGTTACAATCAAAAACGGCCTAAGATAATATATATATATATATATATGTCCATGCTCATCGGTACAAGTATCACAAAGATTATGATTTACTCTGTTATCTAGTTATCTATGTAAGGAAACTAAAGAAGATGAAATGCATTTTCTTCTTTGTTGTCCATTACTAGACTTTGTTGGAAACACGTACCTTACTCCCAAGTATACTGAAAGCCGAAATGTCTTTAGATTTATGTCATTGATATCATCCACAAATACTGATGATGTCCGAAATTTATGTCTTTATTTGTATAAAACGTTTTCAAACCAGAGAAATTGCGCCGACATGATATTTTTAAATAAACAGAAATAATTGACAGGACTGAAGATGTCTGTACATACCCCTTCACAAAGGCCTTTGCTGAAATAACATTCGTATTCGTACTCGTATATTCCTCTCTCTATCTCTATCTATCTACGTATCTGTCTGTTTATCTATCTATCTATCTGTTTATCTAACTATCTATCTATCTAACTCATATCCACCGAGTTGAATATGTAAGGTCACCCGAAGAACAGAAAACTTACCGAACAGCACAAATCCGGCAGCTGGTCACCCTAATACCCAGAGATAGAGAGAAAAAAATAAACTCCGCTGCAATTCACGTCGAAAACGAAGGCGGATGACCACGAACAGACCACAGTCGTCACCTTCAGGTCCTCACAAAACAAGGCCCACAAGTCCTCGTGCATTTACCGCCTTTCATTTCATTGACTGTTCATCGCTATCGACGTTTCTGTTTGCATACCTGGTGTTCAACATCCAGCGTGACTCGGTTTCCACCAACGCGTTCTTCGACCTTTCTCCTGACAGGAAAGAGGAGGGCTCAGCGGTCGATATGGTGCTACTACTGCCTCTGAAGGCGCGGGTTTGCGTTCAAGTCCAAGAAATCGAAACACAAAGGTAAGCATGCTATTGCTGTTGAACCTTTCTGTTTACTGGCTCATTTCACGCCGCGCCTTTTGTAATTAAGGTGTTGGCCCGGGTGTAGGGAGGTCAGGAAGGTGAGAAAGACTTGGTGCGGGTAAGAGAGTGCACACGAACGCAGAAAAAATAAAAAAAAGAACTTCAGTTAGAAGGGCTAGTAACGAGCTAACTAACAACAGTTCTGGATAGCATTGCAGTGTTGTTGTTGTTTTTTTTCTTCTGTCTCTTTTTGTAAATGAAGTGTGTCCTCCACACACACACACACACACACACACACACACACACACACACACACACACACTGGTGGACGCAGGCACACACACACACACACGCGCGCGCGCGCACACACATACGCACACACACACACACACAAATATTTATGTGTGTGTGTGTCCTTGAGGGGGGGAGAGAGGGGGAGAAAGAGAGGGAGGGAGGTAGAGAGAGAGACAGACAAAGATAGAGTGAGAGACGGAGAGACAGAAACAGAAACAGAGAGACATAGACAGAGAGAGACGGATATACAGAGAGAGAGAGAGAGGCAGACAGACAGAGAGAGACAGAGAGGAGGCTGAATCTTCGAAACGGGAATGGCGGGCAGGTGAAAGAGGACGAAGAGTCAAACTCCCAAGAGGTCCCTGAGGAAGGAGGCACGAGCAACGACCAAGAGAATCGGGAATGGAACAACCGATCCTGGTGCTGGTCCAGCACGGTTACCACACAGTCGGGGTAATTGTCTCAACGCCTCGACTGTTTGTTAGTCACCTCCTCTTCCCTCCATGCACTCTAAGAATGAATGTATGATATCAATACTTGTATAGCGCCTATCCTCGGTCAAAAACCAAGCTCTGAGCGCTTTACAAACACGGGGTCATTTACACAACAGGCTGCCTGCCTGGGTAGAGCAGACAGACGGCTTGCCATTGGGCGCTCATCATTCGTTTCCTGTGTCATTCAATCAGATTTCAGACACGCACACATGACACACTCAGACAGAGATGTAACATTTTACGTGTATGACCGTTTTGTTTATTTGTCCCGCTTTGTAGGCAGCTGTACTCTGTTTTCGGGGGTGTGCATGCTGGGTATGTTCCTGTTCCCATAAGCCACCGAACGCTGACATGGATTTCAGGATCTTTAACGTGCATATTTGATCTTTTGCGTGCGTATACACATGAAAGGGGGTTCAGGCACTAGCATATCTGCACATACGTTGACCGAGAAGAACGGAAAAATCGACACCCTTTACCCACCAAGCGCCGTTACCGACATTCGAACCCGGGACCCTCAGATTGAAAGTCCGACGCTTTAACCACTCGGCTATTGCGCCCGTCAAGAAGGGACGTCATCACATGTAGGGTCTCTGCCGTCACGTCTCCAAAAGGTGGTAAACTCCCTTGTCTACACTGGCTTCTGTCAGACTGACCGCTGTTTGTATATCGATCTGCCCACCGCCGTTGCCAAACTCTATGAGAGAGGGGTCAATTTATCGATGGAAACAAACCCACAAACCCACAGCATCTTGTTCAATTATTAATGAGGGTTGAAACAGAGAGATCAATCAGAGAGGAGAGAGAAACAAACCGAAACATCTCGTGTGATGAGCGCTGTAAGTTTTCTTCTTCTTCTGTGGGTTTTTGTTGTTGTTGTTGTTGTTGTTGTTGTTGTTTGTTGTTTTGTTTTTTTTGTTTTTTGTTTTGTTGTTGTTGTTGTTGTTTTTGTTTTTTGTTGTTGTTTTTTGTTTGTTTGTTTGTTGTTGTTTTTTTTTGGGGGGGTCTACCGAGGAAAACGTAGAATGTACTATTAATGTTGGCGAAAGTCTGCACTTGCAATGTAGCCTGCCATTGGATTGTGGATATAATAATTGTAGGGACTATGCAATTCATGTTATTTGTCAGTCCCGGCTCTTTGTGCAAGGTCTGCAGAAAGGAGAACGTCGGTCCATCTCAGGGTTTGTTTTTTGTTTGTTTGGTTGGGGGTTTTTTTTTGGGGGGGGGGGGGGGTTGGTGGTTGTGCTTATCAGCATCTTTGTGTGTTTGTTCTTCAGTTCAGCGTCTTTTCACTATTAGTGATATAGAGGAGAAGTCAGGAAAACAGAACAAGTAGAAAAGGACAAGAAATGCATAACCAACGTGCAATCAAATTCAACAGTAACAATTCAATAATGATAATATTAATTTTACTAAAACCATGAATGTGTGTGTGTGTGTGTGTGTGTGTGTGTGTGTGTGTGTGTGTGTGTGTGTGTGTGTGTGTGCGTCTGTTGTGTTTGTGTGTGTGTGTGGTATTATTCCACAAAAGCGCTATTTCTTGTTGACAACAATATGTAAATACAGAATTGGTTTAAACGCACATCGACATGAATGAGTACATATTTGAGACAAATAGCCACAGGGAGAAAGAAGAGAGAGAGAGAGAGAGAGAGAGAGAGAGAGAGAGAGAGAGAGAGAGAGAGCGATTATTGTTGTAAGAACACACGCGCTCATCCAGATCAACTGATTCAAAATACATTGTATAAATCAAAACAAACATCGTTCAATATATCGAGTACGTCACACGCCCTTGCACAGTTTAAAATGGTGATCTTTCATCGAATAATTCAATGGCGTAATCTGTAAACATCAAACTCTCTCTCTCTCTCTCTCTCTCTCTCTCTCTCTCTCTCTCTCTCTCTTCTTTTGGCGGTTTTTCCATTCCGAGGGCTGGATGAAAAATTCTATTACCCTCAGGAATAAAAACTCATTCATTCATTCATTCATTCATCCATTCATTTATTCTCTCTCTCTCTCTCTCTCACACACACACACACACACACACACACACACACACACACACACACACACACACACACACATATATATATATATATATTAACTCATATTTATTAATAGACGCATGACTTCGTAGGCGCAATCACAGTAACAGTTCATGAGTATTTCCCCTCAGAACCAACCTACAACCATTCTTATTTTCACTTCGAAACACGACTTAAAATATATTGTACCATTTTCATCATTCATAATTACGTGTGTTCACAGACAGACACAACTGCAATCCGGTTAAGAACACACACACACACACACACACACATATGCGCGCGCGCGCGTGGAGACAGGAACAGCAGACTGAGACGTAAACACGATTAAAATGATTCCTGAATGAAATAAGTAAGTCTTGAGGAAATTAGTCGCAAAATGATATTCACATATCTTTTCTTCTGTTGTTTTTAGTATCGTATCCAAACCTTATTGCATAAAGCAAACAAGTCGGTAAATCTCAGTTTGAAATGCAGAAGTGCATATAGCACATACATTATTTCGATTTCAGGAAGAACAAATAATGTGTTGATAATAATGAAGGTATTAATTCATGATGTTATTCAGACAATGAAAAAAGGTTAAAATGTATGAACCCCCATCCCCACCTCCACCCCCCAAAAAAAACAGCTTTGTAAGTTTACTGGTCCACATTCAATACAACAAATATTTTGTTTATGAGGTGCTCGTGAAACAAATCTTGTACACAGAATTAACTCTCTCCATACGAACGGCGAAAGAGACGACGTTAACAGCGTTTCACCCCAGTTACCATCATCAAAATATTACAAGCAGAAGGCTCTTATACTGAAGAAGTGAATGTTGACAAAGAATACCACAGTCCTGACGACGGAAGCTATAGATTGGGTCATTCAGACATCCACTGGACATCCGAGGGGTCTGTGTAGAGGAGAAGAGAGGACTGGCCGTACTGAGTGAGTTAAAATCTTACTTATGGTCCGCATTTAGACAACAACAACAACAAAACAAGAGAGGAGAAAATGGGAGAGGGGGATGTCTATGGTCAATTTGATCATGTGATATAGCTGTCTACACCTTCTATATTTTGTTGTTGTTTTGTTGTTGTTGAATTTTGTTGTTGTTGTTATTGTTGTTTGTTGTTGCTTCTTCGAGGGAGGGGTGCAAGGAGTGTATCAAATCGTGACTAAACGAAACAAAATATCAAAGTGATTCCTGAAATATTTTGTTTAGATAGTGCAAAATTTCCACGAAAATCAAACTGTTTATGACACATCGATAGATGTTTTGTTTTTTCTCTGTTGTTGTCTTTACTTTTCTTTCTTTACCTTATTTTCCCCTCATTGACAAAGAACAATTTTTTCGTGTAATGTCTTTTTGTGTGTGTGTGTGTTTTGGGGGTTGTTTGTTTGTTTGTTTTTTCGGGGGCGGGGGGGGTATTTGTTTTTTTATTTCAGTCTGTGATATCATTTCGACACGGATAACACTTTTGCTCATTCTGTGGAGTTTTAGGTCTTTTAAGCCTGGCACTCGGCGTTCACAGCTGACCAGAGGGGGTATGCTCCCTGTCCGCAAAAAGTTCCAGTGAAGTCATCCAGCGGTAAGGACCACGTCATCACTCCGCCATAGCCGTTGGTCTTCGCGTAGCGAGCCTGAAAAAAAAGGGGAAGGAAGATGATCACTTTTAAATTGTGAGTGGATAAAGGGAGGGTACTCTGTGTTTCGTCTCTTTCCTTTTTCTGCATATATATATATATATATATATATATATATATATCTGTGTGTGTGTGTGTGTGTGTGTGTGTGTGTGTGTGAGCAATATTGGTTGATATTGGTGTTATATTTGTTTGCTTTCTTGTTTATTTATTCGGGTGTTACTGTTTTGTTTAGTTGTGTTTTTTTTAATTGTGTTTTCATTTGTAATTGGTTTTGTTTTCCTTTTTTTTGTGGGGTGGGGTTTTGCTTTTTTTCTTTTTCTTTTTTTTATCCCTCTTTTTTTTGGGGGGAGGGGGTTGTCTTGTTTTGCTTTTATTTTCCATTCTTTGCTTGTTTGTTTTGGGGACGGTGGGTTGGACTATTTTTTCAACAAGGGATGATAAAAGAAACTTGAGACCCAGAATTCTCTCACTCTCTCTCTCTCTCTCTACACACACACACACACACACACACACACACACACACACACACATATATATATATATATACAGTCCGGTTGAAAAAATATCTCTTTTGTTAGAATCTCTGTGTGTGAGAATAGCAGCAGTGGAAGTATGTGTGTGTGAGCGTGTGTGTCTATCTGTCTGTCTGTGCATCTGTGTGTGCTTGTGCCTATGTGTGTGTGTTTGCATGTTATTATTTTTTGTTGTTGTTTGAGGGGTTGGTCTTTTTTTTCGATATACTAATCAGAGAAAGACAAACAAACACAGACAGACAAGACAAACAGGCAGATGGACAAACGGAAAGAACACACACACACACACACACACACACACACACACACACACACACATCCGGATGAAGACGTTGACACGGCATCACACAATCATATAGGTAGGTATAGATTATACACTACACACCTTCTCTCTGACACTGTCCCTGTTCTCATAGCCCACCCACTGGTCGCCCTGCACCAGGTAAGGGACCTTCTGGGACTCGATCCAGTGAAGGGTTGACGTGCCCAACATCCCGCACACCTGAAGGGGGGAACACAGCAGTTCAACATTCAGTTCATTTTCCTTTCACTACGGTGTCATTCCTTTTTATACTGTCGTTGGATTTGATTGGATTGGGTTGTGTTGGGTTGGTGGGGTTGGTGGTGTTGGGTTGGGTTAGGTTGGGTTGGATTGGAATGAATTGGGTTGGGTTGGCTTGGGTTGGCTTGGGCCCAAAATCCCGCACACCTGAGGGTGGGAAACATTGAGTTCATCTCCTTTCACACACCCGCAAACGGGAGTATGGCTGCCGACGTGGCGGGGTAAAAATGGTCATACATGTAAAAGCCCGCTCCTGTACATACGAGTGAACGTAGAAGTTGGAGCCCACAAACGAAGAAAGAAGAAGAGGAAGATCTTCTTTCACACTGTCATTCCTTTTCATTATTGTTGTGTTGTGTGGTGGTGTGTGGTGTGGTGTTGTGTGGTGTTGTATTGTATGGTGTTGTATTGTATTGTGCCCAAAGTCCCGCACACATGAGGGGGTGTGGGAGGCCGGGGGTGGGGTGGGGGGGCACAGCAGTATCAAGATTTCAGTTCAGTTTCCTTTCACACTGTTATTCTTTTTTCGTGATCGTTGTGTTGTGTTGGGTTGGGTTGTGCTGGGTTGGGTTGGGTTATATTGTATTGTAATGTATTATACTACTATTAATTGTTTGTCACAACAGATCTGTCTGTGTGAAATTCGGGTTCTCCCCAAGGAGAGCGCGTCGCTACACTGAGAGCGCCACCCTGTATTGTTTTGTTTGTTTTGTTTTTTTGTTGTTGGCGGTGGTGGTGGTGGTGGTGGTGGTGGTGTGTGTGTGTGTGTGTGTGTGTGTGTGTGTGTGTGAGTGTGTGTGTGTGTGTGTGTGTGTGTGTGTTTCACTCAGAGCACCAGCTCACATCGTAGTAAGACAGGATGCCAGATTCACATGTGTGTGTGTGTGTGTGTCTGTGTCTCTGTGTGTGTGTGTGTGTGTGTGTGTGTGTGTGTGTGTGTGTGTGTCTGTGTGTGTGTGTGTGTGTGTGTCTCTGTGTGTGTGTGTGTGTGTGTGTGTGTGTGTGTGTGTGTGTGTTTCACCCAGAGCACTAGCTCACCTCATAGTGAGACAGGAAGCCAGATTCACGGGTGTAGGTGCCGGCGGTCCCCCCTCCTGACACCGGTGCCCCAAGAGACGTCTGGGACGGGTCAGTCAGCCTGAAGGTGCGAGCGTATGTGGGAATCCCGATCACCAACTTCTCCTTGGGACACCCTTTCTGCACCCAGTAACGTGCTACCCAGTCCTGTCACGGTGAATCAATATCAATAAAAATTATGACCAAAAAATCGAATCGAGCAACCAAAAAAAAAATCAAATCAAATCAAATTATGTGCTTAATTAAAGTGGGTGTTAATGGGCTATTTCAAGGCTAAATACAAGTCACTTCTGGAATAAAACCAGTCGAAGAGAAGACAGAAATGTAGTAAAAGGGGAAGAGTAACATGAAACGAAACGATCAATGATAATCCATAAGGTCAAATGAACTCAAATGAAGTAAAATTAACAACAAAATAAAGCAAGATGGACACAGTAAACAAGATAGATTTGGACAATCGGGATTAATCGGTACAATAAATCTTTACGGGAAAAAAGAGCATTGCAACAGAAACAAGAGCATCATTTCATGCAATATTTTTTCGGTATCTATGCGGTGTGTGTGTGTGTGTGTGTGTGTGTGTGTGTGTGTGTGTGTGTGTGTGTGTGTATGTGTGTGTGTATTACTAACAATGAATCCCAATGCCGCCGACCAGAATTCGACACCAGCTCTTTTAACCAAACCTGACTGTTTTTACCACTAAGCCACTTCTGTCCCCCTAACACTTTCCAGCGGGTTTAAAGTATCAGTAACAGTGTCAGTAGCTCAAGGAGGCGTCACTGCGTTCGGTCAAATCCATGTACGCTATACCACATCTGCCAAGCAGCAGCTCGGATGCCTGACCAGCAGCGTAACGCAACGTGCTTAAAGCACAGACACTAACTAACACACTACACTATCAGTGTCTGTGGTTCAAGTAGCGCTTCGGGTGTGTAGTTAGGCCCTTGAAGTGATCGTGCCGGATGTCCTGACTCACCCCTCTCGAACAACGAAAGCCTCGCCGAACTAAGAGGACCCAAGCCCTGAAGTCCTTGATCGTAGTTTAAAGTGTCAGTCAAGAGGTCGCTGAACCCCGCTGTACCTATTGCAAAGAGATATGTTGTTCAGGTATGCCGGGTGAATTAGTCACAGCGGCCTGTTGTTCAAGTATGCCGGGTGAATTAGTCACAGCGGCCTGTTGTTCAAGTATGCCGGGTGAATTAGTCACAGCGGCCTGTTGTTCAAGTATGCCGGGTGAATTAGTCACAGCGGCCTGTTGTTCAAGTATGCCGGGTGAATTAGTCACAGCGGCCTGTTGTTCAAGTATGCCGGGTGAATTAGTCACAGCGGCCTGGTTTCAGGTTGTGTGCCACTTGCTTGTGTGTGTGTGTGTGTGTGTGTGTGTGTGTGTGTGTGTTACGGACGGTAAGGGGGCTGGGGAAGGGGGGGGGAGGGGCTGAGCCACGCACCACGTTCAGATAACTCTGGGGTCCAGTCTCACTGGGATGGGCGTAGAGGGCTGCCTGATGCCCCGTCACCGGGTCCCAGGAGCCGTGAAGGTCGTAGGACATCAGATTGATGAAGTCCAGATGCCTGCCACCCGAAATAATGATATCTAACTACAACAACGACGACAGCATCCACAACAACAACAACAACCACAACAACACTGCACTGAAGGTCGTTAGATATCAGGTTGATGAAGTTCAGATACCTGCCTCCCAGAATGATAACATTTAACAACAATGACGATGACAACAACGATACTACAGTGAAGGTCGTTGGACATCAGACTAATGAAGTCAGATACCTGCCCCCCAAAATGATAACATTTAACAACAACAACAGCAACAACAACAACAGCAACAACAACAACAAACAACAACAGCAGTACTGCCGCGAAGGCCGTACAACATCAGGGGCCGTATTCAAGAGAACATCTTGCCTGAGGGTACATGTGTACCTGCAGGTAATCTGCCTGAGGCAAGGCAAACTGCCCGAGGGTAAGCAATGTCCAGTATTCATGAACACAAGAGTCTACCCGTGTCTACAAACCCGAAGGCAATTTACCCTTACTACCTGCCAAGGGTGACTGCCCAGGAAGCAGAAGTAAATATGGCGGAACCTTTTGCAGCATTTTTCTTTCCTTTATTTTAAAGGGAAAACAGGCATGCTTTACGGATAGCACGTGTTTTGCGAACTCTCTGGACAATGTTCCAGCTGTGGTGCATGAGAAGTGAAACTGAGAGCACGTCGGGATTTAAAAAAAAAAAAAAAAAAAGAATGGGTCAGCTGTCTGAGCGAACCACACGTGTCTTGAACACGAAGATAACTTATCCTTCATGGCAAACTGTACCCGTGGGTCCCAACCATGTCAAAGATAACTTGCCCGAAGGCAAAATGAATTTTGTCTTGAATACAGCCCCAGACTGATCAAGTCCAGTGAATCTATAACAAACAAAATAAATAAATAAACGGAGCTGAGGCCTGAACTATATGTAAGCCCATAAAGCTAGTCTTCTTCTTCTTCTTCTTCTTCTTGAAGAAGAAGACCTATCCCCCTCCAAACTCCAAACCCCTCCTTTTTTTTTTATTTCTCTTTTTTTTTTATATACCCCAGGGTTGGGTGGAAAACAACATATGTTTTGTTTATCTCATTACCATGGTCAAATAAGATTTTGTTTTGTTTCCTTCTTCTTCTTCTTCTTCTTCTTCTCCTCCTCCTCCTCCTCCTCCTCCTTCTTCTTCTTCTTCTCTCACTGTCTCAATACCCTGGTCAAATAAAAATTTTGTTTCATTTCGTTTCTTCTTATTCTTCTTTTTTTCTTCTTCTTTTTTTTTTTCTTCTTCTTCTTCTTCCACGTGACGACCAACATCAGTATGCTGATGAAAAATGTCGTTTTGTGAGAGAATGCTTGACGGTCGCAGGGCGCGATTTTATCTGGACTGCTGACAGATGTGCAGACATTGAGATCCTACTCTAGTTTTTGGAAACAACAACACCACCACCACCAACAACAGGAGAAATGTGTCCTTGTGGTAATGCATCCCCGACTAGGGACCGAGTGTCCACCGGTTCGAGTCCCTTATACAGACCAGGATTTTTACTTCCACCGTCCGCCACCCTTCAATTCCCTGCAGGACCTTCAATGGTGGTCTGGATGCTAGTCATTCGGATGAGACGACAAACCGAGGTCCGGTGTGCGGCATGCATTTAGCGCCACGTAAAAGAACCTATACTTCGGCACAGAAAGGGATCTCCGAAGGGCAAATTTAGGTAGAAAAATTCAATTTAATATTAAAACAAATGAGAATAATAGTTCAGTCACAAAGCCATTTTAAACCTCTGTAAAACGCTTTCCAGCAGCACATCACACACACACACACACACACACACACACACACACACACACACTACAATCCACCAAACGACTTACTGTGAAATCTGAGGAATGTCATAGGCTGTGTCAATGATAGTCTTCCCGGCAGCCACTGCGGCAGTCAGCAACAATGGCGTCCCCCCGTTCTGAGCAGCATCCTCCTCGTACGTTTCTCGCAGTTGCTGAAGGATGGAGAAAGGTGGCAGAATGGTTAAGACACTCAGCTGCCATTACAGAGAGTCCGTGAGGGTGTGGGTTCGAATCCCGATCTCGCCCTTTCTCCCAAGTTTGACTGGAAAATCAAACTGAGCGTTTAGTCTTTCGGATGAGACGATAAACCGAGGCGCACTTGGCGCACTGAAAAAGAACCCCTAGCAACGAGAGTGTTGTCCTCTGGCAAAATAACGTAAAATGAAATCCACTCTGATAGGTACACAAATATATAAGCATGCACTCAAGGCCTGAGTAAGCGCTTTGGGTTATGCTGCTGTCAGGCATCAGCTTAGCAGATGTGGTGTAGCGTATATGGATTTGTCCGAACGCAGTGACGCCTCCTTGAGAAACTGAAACTGCTGAAGGAAGGGGAGGCCAAAAAAACTTCTTTTTTTTCCTGGAGAGGAACTTGTGGTTCGATACGTCGCTTTTCTTACGTATCGCTTTTCTCATCTCCTGTGCAAGTCGATTTTTACTACAATAGTCTTTAAGTCTACCTTTTATTCTTCGGGGGAAGGGGGTGGGGGGTCAGACACGTAAAAAAAAAATACCACTAAATAAATAGATGAATATAATTCTACATAGATCATTTCATTAGTAAACTTTACTAACAAATTAAAGAAAGAAAGAAAAACAGAAAGAAAGAAAGAAAGAAACAAGCTAAAGCTGAGCAACAACAACAACAACCAAAAAAAAAAAAAAGATAAATTTAAAACAATAAAACACCTGCGCAGCAACTCACCTGCACCAGAAAGGTAAACCTGTCGCGGTCCTCACTAGGGCTACCCCGGTTGGCCGGGTACTCCCAGTCCAGGTCCAGCCCATCAAAGCCGTGCTTCTTCAAGAAGGAGAGGGACTGTTCGGCAAACTGTTGCCGGCTCTGAGCAGTGGCGACCATGCTGGTGAAGGGGGCGGAGCCCATGTTCCAGCCGCCGACCGCCAGAAGCGTCTTCACTTCCGGGTTGTTCTTCTTCAGGTTGTTGAAACGCTCGTACCTGTGTGTGGGATACCAGGTGGCGTTAGAGGTTTAGGTGGGGTGGGATGGGGTGGGAGGGGGTGTCTTTCGAGTGGGGCCAAGTGTTTTGTTGCTTGTTAGTTTAGTTGTTTTTTTGTTGTTGGGTTTTTTTGGGTTTTTTTGTTGTTGTTTTTGTTGTAGTTGGGTTTTTTGGGGGGAGTTGGGGGGGTTCTTTTAGCATGTGGTGTTGAGTTCACAGATCGAATGTTTCATGCTCAGGTGCACACATTTTGTTCTTTATCTCACACACACACACGCCACCACCACAACAGCAGCAACAGCAACAACAATACGATGCTGTTATTGTTGTTTTCAACACAGCAACAATAGACCTCCACATGTCACCACTACCACCACCACCACAACAACAACAATAACAACAATACGATATTACTGAGGTTTCATTTTTCAACACAGGAGAAGCAGACCACTTATTTAGTCCACTTAAAATGTATCGCCTACCACCGGGTTATTACACATACTAACGTTGTGTGTGTAGCCTAAACACACACGTGAGCCAAAAAAACGTGTTAACTCTCTCCATACGAACGGCGAAAGAGACGACGTTAACAGCATTTCACCCCAGTTACCATCATCAAAATATTGCAAGCGGAAGGCTCTTATACTGAAGAGGTGAATGTTGACAAAGAATACCTCAAGTCTGACGACGGAAGCTAAAGACTGAGTCATTCAGACACCCACTGGACATCCGAAGGGTCTGTGTAGAGGAGAAGAGAGGCCTGGCCGTACTGAGTGAGTTGAGACAGTCATCAGTCGTGACTGACAAGGACCATCAGAACAGCAGAGAAGACAACTGCTGTCCAAACACTACCTGGGCTCGACAGAGGAGAATTTCTTGTCCCAAACTGCACGAACAATGATGGTCAGTCGTGTTGGACGATGACCATCAGAACAGAAGAGGAGGCAACTGCTGTCCCGACTATCTGGGCTAGAATTTGATTATTGTGAAGAGTATCTTGCCCAAGTTACATCCCCACTCTCTCGGCCAAGAGGGTTTCAGGACAGCCGGCATTGGGGATGGTCCCCAAAGGCCAACCAGCCCCCAAGGCTGCAGCACAAAGAGCCAGTGCAATTTTGCCTCCAGGTTTGAGAGTCATAGTCCTTCACAAAAGACTAAGCTTTAAATGATTCCCCATTGCAATGAAGAAACCATTGATGATACAGCTCTCACTTTGTTGTTGGCCCAAATGTAAACATACGTCAATCTGTGATATATAAGCTGAGTGTTGGCCGACTAGGACCATCAGAACAGCAGAGGAGGCAACCGCTGTTCCGACAAAAAAAACTACCTGAGCTAGATATAGGAGAGTGTCTTGCCCCCCAAAATTGCACGAACGTACATGCCGGTCATCCATGATGTGCTCTCGTCGTTCCACTCAAAGGCCGTCAGGTTGTTTCCGTTCAGCTTGGCAAAGGCGTACACAAGGTGGGTGCACAGGGAGGCGTTCACGTCCTCTGGAAAGAAGCTGCCCTCTCCAGGCCTGTACTGGGACCAGTTGGTGTAGTAGCACACTCGGCGAGGGCAGCCTCCTGAAACCACAAGTTAAAAATAAAATATGAAAAAATAAAAAGGAGGGGGGGGGGAGGTGAGGATGCAGTTGAGTTTTTGTGTGAATTCATCATCGATTCTCTCTCTCTCTCTCTCTCTCTCTCTCTCTCTCTCTCTCTCTCTCTCTCTCTCTCTCTCTCTCTCTCCCTTGCTCAAGCAGCATTATACACACACAGACACCTGACCTGAAAGTCTCGTAAAACATCACCTAACAAAGCAAAAACGTTAATAACATAATGATGATAATTATAACAGTAACAACAACGATAATATTAATAATAAAATTACCAACAACAACAACAACAACGGTGATAATAATAATAATAATAATGATAATGATAATAACTAATGAATAAACAAATAAATAAATACGTGAATAACGCACCGGAAGACGGGGATGTGGTCGTGGTGGTTGTCTTCACGGGGGTGGTAGTTTTGGTGGTAGGTCCGGCGGTGGCGGGGTTAGCGGTAGTAGTAGTGGTGGCTGCTTTGGTGGTGGTGGTGGTGGTGGTGGGCGTTTTTCTCGTGGTGGTGGTGGTGGTAGTAGTAGTACTAGTCGTTGTGGTTGGCGTCTTTGTGGTGTCGCCGTCGTCGTTGTCGTCGCCACCAGAAGAGCCGCTTGTGCAGTCCACGTTGTAGGGCCAGTCGCAGTAACCCCTCTGCTCGTTGAAGACCAGGTCGTTGGTGCAGTAGCGGATCAGGGGCTGTCCGTGCACGCACGTGTAGAAGGCCGAGCAGTCCGTGGGACTCCGGAACATCGTGCCATGTGTAAGTCCGGCACAGCTGGGCTCTGTGGGAGAATGATTGATAGTTATGGGTACACACGCGCATGTGTGTGTGTGTGTGTGTGTGTGTGTGTGTGTGCGTGTGTGTGTGTGTGTGTGTGTGTGTGTGTGTGTGTGTGTGCATCTATCTGTGTGTGTGTGTGTGTGTGTGTGCACGTATGTGCTTGACAGAACGTGAATGAATCTGTGTTGTGTCTTTCCATGCAAGCACGCCAAATTATTTGGTAAAAATATAATAATAATAATAATGATAATAATAATAATAATAATAATATAAATACATATGCTGTCACCGACAACAACAAAAAATAGAAAATAGAAAAACCAGTTCCCATATTTACCATTCACAAGAGGTTGAGTGGAAGAGGTGGTCGTGGTGGAGGCACGGGTGGTGGTGGTGGTGGTGATGGTGGTGGTGGTGGTGGCAGGGTCGTTCACTGAGCCGGGACGGTTACCATCTGTACAGTCCACGTTTCTTGCCCAGTCACACACGTGCAGTGTCACACTGAACATCGTTCCCGCAGGACAGCGAGAGCCGTAGGGCCGGCCAAAAACGCACCTGTTTGTTGTGGACACAAGCAACAACAAAAACACACACTGGCATTATTACTCTAGCATGATCTTTTTGATAATGTTTGGTATCTTGTGGTCAGTTTCTTCCTTTTTGATATTTACATATGTGTTCTATTTGTTAATGCCTAGGGCTTGTTTTCAAGATTAGGCATAAATGCTCATAATAATAATGATAATAATAATAATAATGATCTTTCGTATTTGGGTCCCACCATGGATTGACGTTTGGTTGTTTATTTTTGATTGGTCTGTTGTTGCTTTCTGCTTTTATTGTTTTGGTTTGTTGTTGTTGTTTTGTTTTTGTTTTTGTTTTGTTTGTTTTTTGGTTGCTTTTTTGTTTTGTTTTGTTTTTTGTTTTTGTTTTTTTGTTGTTTTTTGGGGTTTTGTTGTTGTTGTTGTTTTTTTTTTTGGGGGGGGCGTTGTTGATGTTTTGGTATGTTTGTTTGTTTGTTTTGTCTCATTTTTGTGATAAAAAAAACTAATGTACATAAGCTTTCCTTTTCGTTACTAGACCACGATGAGAGACAGAAACAGGCAGAGAGACAGACAAGCAAAGACTGACAAGAGACAGATTGAGAAAGTGTCAAATAAAAACTATTATTTGTTTTTTGGTTGTTGTTACGTGTTTGCTTGTTTGTTGTTGTTGTTGTTACTTGTGTTTGTTTGTTTTTTGTTTGTTTGATTGTTTGTTTTCTTTTTTTAATTTAAACTTTTGAGTTTCGGTTTTATTTTCTCAAGGAAGCGTCACTGCGTTCCGACTAATCAATACAGTCTACGCTGCACCACATCTGCTAAGCAGATGCCTAAAAAGAAACGTAACCAAATGCTAATTGTCAGGTCAGACCTTGAGGGAAAAAATTAATGAAATGTTAAAAAAAAAAAAAAGATTAATAACGAAAAAAAAATCAATAACGAAAAATAAAAGATAAATAACGACATAAAAAAATGAAAATTAGAAATATTTTTAATTTGCACTCACCTAACAATCGGGAATACAACAAGAGAGGCAAGGCCTTCAAGACACTTGGGATACACTTTTTAAAAAATCCAAGCTTTTTATGTATTGAGTATAATTTCAAAAATGTAATGTTTAAGATGAGAAAGATCAGTTTAAAGCAAATTAACTCCCCTAGCATTAATTACAGAGTAATTTCACTTTTTTACTATCTGCACCAAAACGTTTGCAAAATAAATAAAACTTCCATGCTTACCAAAAGAAGTTCCTGTTTGAACAAAAAATGATAATAATGACTGCTCTTGTTGCTGGGTCAGAATATCAGATCAAAGTGCCAAGTTTAGAGAATACAAAAAATATAAATATAACAGTAAATGCAGTTTGCATGTAATTAGGCTTCTTTTTTCTTTTTTTTTCTTTTTTGTGCCCATCCCAGAGGTGCAATATTGTTTTAAACAAAATGACTGGAAAGAACTGAACTTTTCCTATTTTTATGCCTAATTTGGTGTCAACTGACAAAGTATTTGCAGAGAAAATGTCAATGTTAAAGTTTACCACGGACACACACACACACACACACACACACACACACACACACACACACACACAGAGAGAGAGAGAGAGAGAGAGAGAGAGACAACCGAACACCGGGTTAAAACATAGACTCACTTTGTTTACACAAGTGAGTCAAAAATGAGCGACAACACAAACGATATAAAGATGCGACGCATTTCCTTTCGACCCTATCGCCCTTTCCAAAGACGAAACTACGAAACATACAAATGAAAACGAACACACACAGAGACTTAAAATTTGAAACCAGATTTTTCACTGCAATTACACTTTGATCACTAGCTCTGATTCAGGTAGTTCAAATGCATTTTTATTTTCAAATCATGTTGAATTATTGTCGTAAATTACTTTCAACGGAACAATAAATGTAAGATTTATTGATGTAAAAATAGATACGGCAGTAAATGTTTTTCGTTAATGTATGATTACAGATATATTCATAAGTGCGCATAGTTCTGAGGAACAATGCGTTTGTTTGTTTGTGTATGTGAGCGCCAGCACGTTCGTTCGTGTTGTGCGCACTTGTGTGTGTGTGTGTGTGTGTGTGTGTGTGTGAGAGAGAGAGAGAGAGAGACATTACCTGTAGAAATTTCTGCAGTCGCTGGGATCGGCATAAAACCCACTTTCCTTTGATGTGCAGTCATATTTCAAGGCTGAAGCGAAAATAAAAGACGAAATATAGATCGTATTGTAAAATCCCTATCACTGTCAGCAATGCAAACCAGTGTGTACAGTACACAATGTATCATTTTCATTTCCAACCATCAAATAATGATGATGAGGATGATGATAAATATCACCATTACAATCATCATCGTCATCATCATTGTCATCAAACACAAATGTTCGACTTGACTACATGCCCGCACTAGACTACATACCCGGTCTCTCCCTCTCTCTCTCTCTCTCAAGCAAGCAGACAAGTAATCAAGCAGTCAACACGTGCAGAGTTTGCTATCCTCTGACAATGAGGAAGCTGTAATTTCACTCGCCAGTGTGTGTGGCATAGGCTGTTCACATCCGGGGAAAGAAAAACGGGCAGTCAGATTACGCTGTCATTATTTCTGTGAATAATAATTGTATTGCATCTGTATGTGCTTGATGGTCTCGTTGATTATGAACAGTTTATGAAATTTGTTGTTGTGCCCAACAACAAAAAAGTTTTGGACTTTCAATCTGAGGGTCCCGGGTTCGAATCTCGGTAACGGCGCATGGTGGACAAACGGTGATTTTTCCGATCTCCCATGTCGACATATGTGCCTGAACCCTCTTCGTGTGTACACGCAAGCAGAACATTAAATACGTACTTTCGTGGGTTATGGAAACAAGAACATATTCAGCATGCACACCCCTGAAAACGGAGTATGGCTGCCTACATGGCAGGGTTAAAACGGTCATACACCTAAAAGCCCACACGTGTACGTACGAATGAGCGTGGGAGTTGCAGCCCACGAACGAAGAAGAAGCTGTGCTTTATGGACTGTGTACCAAGTGTTCTTCCATTCAATACACTCAATGCTGCAATTGAGAACTGTATCCCCTTGGCATAAAGACTGCAGACAGGCCAATGTCAATAAAAAAAATGTCTGAAGCGTCTCTCTCTCTCTCTCTCTCTCTCTCTCTCTCTCTCTCTCTCTCTCTCTCTCTCTCTCTCTCAACTGAACGGTTAGTCGTGCACTTGTTTAACGTGTTTAAACTTCGGGATATTCTTTTCACATGTACTGTGTACTTACCTCCTCGAATGTGTGTGTGTGTGTGTGTGTGTGTGTGTGTGTGGTGTATGTTCTTTCTTTAACGTTTTTTCACTTTGAGTGACATCAAACATGTCATGTGTGTCTGGAGGGGGGGGGGGGGGGGGCGGGGAGGAGGTAGAGTTGGGATGGAGTTTTAAGGGAGATGTATAGAGAAAGGATAAACTATAACAATGGAATAAGCAATTCAGATGCGTGTATGTGTACTTGTGTATGTGTGTGCATGTGTCTGTCTGTTTGTAGGTGTATGTGTGTGCATGTGTGTGTGCATGTGTGTGTGTGTGTGTGTGTGTGTGTGTGTGTGTGTGTGTGTGTGTGTGTGTGTGTTAGTAAATCTAGTCGTAGAAGAGGCAAGCTTCTCACGGCCACTCACCTGCAGACACTATGATGTAGCAAGCCAAGCACAAAGCCACGAAGTGTTTTTTCGTGTCCAGCAACACCTGCCAACCAATCAATCAATCAATCAATCAATCATTCAATCATTCGTTCATCCATTCAGTCAATCTCGCCAGAAGCCTGTTATTCCAACCCACTGTTCGCAGATATATAACTAGGATCCCAAACGGATTGTTTAGGCTGGAGTATCAAATTGTTTCCCATTGCGAATACCGTTCTTTCAAATAGATACATTACAAACAAAATAAATTTTTATTACCTGCTGACAATGAACACACACACACACACACACACACACACACAGAGAGAGAGAGAGAGAGAGAGAGAGAGAGAGAGAGAACGAACGAACGAACGAACGAACGAACGATTTATTCAATATAAGGCCATTGCCCCATTTGAAGGGGTTAAACAAAAGTAAAAAAACTTTTCTACCTTATATAATGTTATGAATATTGTTAACATACAAATTAACATACGGACACAAAAGTATTGCGTGAACAAGTAAATACTCAGATTCCAAGAGAAAAACAACAACAAAGAGAGAGAGAGAGAGAGAGAGAGAGAGAGAGAGAGAGAGACTGGCAGGTAACTAGCAGTTTGGCAGTCTACTCAAGCAGTGGCTCAGCTAAAAACAAAAAGAAAAGATAAAAAGTGTCAACCATTGCCGAGAGAGTTCATCGTTCCCAACTGTTGTTGTTGTTGTTGTTTCCTTTATCTATATATAATAAATAATCATAGTAACATATTAGTATCAACTAAACCTCGTTCTTTTTGATTCATAATAAACAAGCATGAAAAGTTAAAAGACTTAAGAAAAACAGCTAGCAAGAGAACAAACAATAATTATTTTTGTTTCCATTTTCATTCGCCTTTGTTTCTCAGCCTGACCGTTTGGCTACATACGTTTGTGTGTGCGTGTGTGTGTGTGTGTGTGTGTGTGTGTGTGTGTGTGTGTGTACGTATGAGCCCGCGCGTGTGTGGGTGTGGGTGTTTTGTGTCAGTCGCTATTTGTGTATGCGGACGTATGTCGTTAGCTATCTGCATAACATGTTTGCCTTCAGTCTCAGTATGCTGAATCACGCTATTGTGACATGCTAGTGCCACTGCCACTGCCAATTCCGACACTGATAAAGTAGGCATACAGGCGCTTTATTATTATCATTATTATTATCATCGTTGTTGTTGTCGTTGTCGTTGCTATCATTACAGCAACAACAACAAAAACCAACAAAATTGTTAATTTAGCATTACCAATAATAACTGCTCTTTTAAAATATGGCAAGAAAGTAATAAACATCGTTCATGTTGTCATCATGTCGGATTTTTTATAATCTTTCACAACAAGTTGTCTCAATATGAAAAAAAATCGACCTACAAGCCTGTCACAGAAAAGAATATATATATATATATATATATATATATATATATATATATATATACATTCATACATACATATATGTGTATGTATATATGTATAATATATAGGCGACAGTGTGTTTACGTTCGCAACCATAAAAGATATGTTAATTCATACTGCGTATACATGAGAGACTGGCATCACATAGGACCAAGAGAGATATTAACACATTCCATGCATAACTTTTTGTTATAAACTCCACGAGCTCCTCTCGACTGTGTGAGAGTCAGTCTCCATTATCATTATCACTGTTGTCATCGTCATCATCATCATAATCACCATCATCATCATCATCATCATCATTACTATCATCATCATTATCATTATTAGATGTAACAACAACAAACAGAACTTACACGTACCATGATGGATGAAAGTATAAGCTGTTGCTTCTCGCTTTGAAAAAAAACCAACCAAACAAACAAACAACAACCAACAAAAATAACAACAGTAATAAACAACCAGCTCGCTGACAAAGATGAACGGCTTGACGCCTCGAGACTGCTGTATCAAACGCTCGGCGGTTGTACAGATATATATATATATATATACGAGGCTTCTGCCAGGTTGCGAAGGCGTTGACCGATCTTGTAGCCGCGGCGTTGTACGTATAAGGCTTGGCTGGGCAGGGCCTGAATGCTGATGAGTACGCAGCGGCCGCGCCCTTTAAATACACTAGGCACAGGAAAGCCGGTCGCTGACTAGCAGTGGTGGTGACGCACGACACGGTGTTTCGTGCGCAAATCCTGTCACTCAGGCGTCTTGGTGATTTCACAGACGAGTGTGTGTGCAGAGTTTGTGAAACTGGAGAAGACAGTCGTGACCTTCTACTTAACGTCACCCCGCTTTCGCGTTCTCCAACCCTCTTCCCACCCCCCACCCCCCAGCCCCAGCCCCCTGACCGCCCCCACCCCCCTCTTCACTTCTTAATCACCCATGCACCCACCCAAATACCCCCACCCCCACACACCCCTGGCAGGACCCACTACTACCACTTCGCTACCCATTGTTCTCTTTGATTCGCGGGTTCTTGTTTGTTTGTTTGTTGTTGTTGTTGTTATTTTGGGGATGGGGGGTGGGGGGTGGGGGGGGGGTCATACAGTACAACATGTTTTGGGTTTTCCCTATCCTGCCCTTGTCCCTTCCCTACCCCCTACCTCCCTCCCTCTCTGTCCCCATTTCCAACCACCCTGCCCCTTTCAACGGGCTGCTTTTTTTGTTGCTGGTCATCTCTAGGCTGATATGACTGAACTCCTCAACGCCTCACACCCCCCCTCCACCCCTCCACCCCTCCACACCCCCAACCCGCCCTCCTCCCTTACCTCCCTCCATCCAACCCCCTTCCCACCCACCACCACTACTGGTCCTCCCCTCCATCCCCCCTTCACCCAACCCATCTACCTACCCCCCCCCCCCCCCCGACCCCCCGCGACCCCCCACCCTCCACACCCACACTTCACCCCCAAACCAGTTGTCACACCTTTTCCGTCAAGGTCTCACCTCAGTGACCCTCTCTCATTTTTTTTTTCCTGCTCAGACTACAGGTAATGACGTCCAGCGGTTCTCTTCCAGAGATTTCCGCCAGATAGCAGCTGCTGGTTGATGGTCTGGATCGATAAGAACACCCTGTACCGACCAGTGATTGGTTTTCATCAAGAACCCCCTGAGGCTATGTATGGGTCTCTGCACGATACGTTGGGGAGAAATTTAGCATGAAAGCCTACTTATTAAGAGAATAATAATAATAATGATAATGATAATCTATTTAGTCGTTTGTTATGATGATGATGATGATGATGATGATTATATTATTATTATTATTTTATATTGTAATAATAAGAAGAAGAAGAATGGATACTTATATAGCACACTATCCAGAAATCTTATCTGGGTGCTTTACAAAAACGCTTTTGTTAACATAAAACATTGCATCTATGTTACATACACACACCAAAATGTGACTACACACACACACACACACACACACACACACACACACACACACACACACACACACACACACACACACACACACACACACACACACACA
>NC_134876.1:65576808-65579308 GCF_041734735.1 Babylonia areolata
ACTGTCAATAACTACAGTGTGTGACTGACTACAGTCTGTCACTGTCACCAACTACAGTCTGTCACTGTCAATAACTACAGTGTGTGACTGACTACAGTCTGTCACTGTCACCAACTACAGTTTGTCACTGTCAATAACTACGATGTGTGACCGACTACAGTCTGTCACTGTCACCAACTACAGTCTGTCACTGTCAATAACTACAGTCTGTCACTGAATACAGTCTGTCACTGTCACCAACTACAGTCTGTCACTGACTACAGTCTGTCACTGATTACAGACTGTCACTGACTACAGTCTGTCACTGTCACAAGCTACAGTCTGTCACTGACTACTCACTGTTATTAACTACAGTCTGTCACTGACTACAGTCTGTCACTGTCACTAGCTACAGTCTGTTACTGACTACTCACTGTCATTAACTAGTCTGTCAGTGACTACAGTCCGTCACTGTCACTAACTACAGACTGTCACTGTCGTTAACTACAGACTGTCACTGTCACTGACTACAGTCTGTCACTGTCACTAACCACAGACTGTCACTGTCACTGGCTACGGTCTGTCACTGTTTGGTGATTGCAGAGGTCGAATTTCCTGTTTCAACACAACCTGGAATCAGCTAAATCTTATGCAGCTGGGTTGACTGATCGGCTGGTTGAGTGGCTGTTTGGTTGATTCACTGACTGTTTGGTTGGTTGACGGGTATGCCGTTCGTTTATTATGGAAACTGCATCAGAAACTTGACATTTTCAGTCTATGCATGTACATACCATAATTATTTCCGCACAGATTTCTTTTTGGTTTTTTGTTGTTTTTGTTGTTGTTGTTTTAAGATTGTCGAGCTGGTAAACGTTTGCTTTGCTTTTTGGGCTGCTTTCTTGATTTTAGTTTCAGTATTACTGACCATGAAGCTTTCATGAATCCCCATACCACGTTATGTAAATGTGTCAGGTAGACTGAATATGATAGTCGCACATCAAACGACATTTCAATATGCTTACTGACAAATGAACAAAGCTTGTTGATAAATAATTTCTGATGAGAAGATGTGGACGGATTGGTAGTGTGTGGGGAAGGTAGTGGAGAAAGATAGTTGTGTGTGTGTGTGTGTGTGTGTGTGTGGGTGTGTGTGTGTGTGTGTGTTTGTGTGTCTGTTTCATTTCTTACCTGCCTCGAAAAAAGTACTTGTTCATTACTTTCGTCTCTTAAAAAGGCCTTTCGCTTGGTTCATGATCAGCTTACTTCGGGTTATCAGTAATCTAGGTCAGGCAGGCACTGTCTTGTCAAAAGTCGGCCCCAGACCATGACCCGGTTAGACGTGACCACCTAAAAGGACGGACACTACTTTAAACAAAATAAATGATAATTGAGGTCAATAGAACTTTTCGTTCACCGAGTTTTCAAAGCTGTCACCGGCAGTGAGAGTTCTGTAAATCTCCACACCCTCACCCACACCTGAGATCTCACTCCAGAGGGATAGGGAGGTGGGGGTGGGAAGAGGGGGTTGGAGGGGGGAGGCAAAGGGAGAGGCAGGAGGAGGGGAGGGGGTGGGGAGTGAGGAGAGGGGGGGGGCACTAAAGACCTGTTTTTTTGCATATCAGTCACGATCGGGTACCCTTAAAACAAAGTCGGCTCCAGAAAAATCCACAAAGGCACTGACCTTGAACTCTACTGTCTGGAGAGTACTGGGACAAGGGGGAAGGCGGGTACGGGAGTGGGAGGGGGGGCTAAGGGGGGTAGAATGGAGGGTGACCTCGACCGTACAGGCAAGCCCTGGTCTGACTGCCCCACTGACCAATGACCGACAGTATTATGTGGTCAGGTCATTCCAGACCTTTCGACCGCCGTCTTCAGAAGAAAAGAAACGTGCGTCATTCGTTAAAACCCTTACATCGATCAGTCCCCAGGTGGGGTCCAGTAATGTCTTTTGAAAAGAGACACGCTTTGTCCGTTTCAGTTCAAGTCATCTTCGCGTTGACATTCCGGATTTTGAACCGGGTCACCGAAATCGTGCAAATCAGGGGCAGAATGTTTTATTGTGCGTCATGCAAAATGTGTAAAAACTTGATAATGATCCAGTTACATCGACTTTTCGTTTTGGAGTGTCTGATAACTGCATCCATTAATTTAGATAAAGGACTTTTAAATATCGTTATTTATTGTGTCCACTCTGTAAAGAAACAAAAGAAGACGAAATAGATATACAGTTTGTTTTGGTATTCACGGCATTTCTGAGTTTCATGGAAAAGCTAATTCCAAGAAAATATCACAGTCAATAATAACTTCGCTGGTGACATCAGGAAATGGAAATGTGGTTTTAAACTTTCAGTGTGGTTGTGTGTGTGTGTGTGTGTGTGTGTGTGTGTGTGTGTGTGTGTGTGTGTGTGTGTGTGGAGCAATCAACATTAGAGATTTGTATTGTTTTGTATGATAGTAAGTCATGTCCGACAGTGACAACCAGAGCACCGGAGAAGGCAACTGCTGTCCCGACTATCTGGGT
>NC_134876.1:65581808-65594308 GCF_041734735.1 Babylonia areolata
AAAAAAAATTTTTAAATAAATAAATAAAAAGATAAAAAAGAGAGGGATTGTGAATAAATTTCCTGTGAGAATCGACAAAGAAAACACGTCCCCAGAGACAGAGAGGGAGGGGGAGGGGAGGGAGAAGTTGGGGAGAGGAGGTTGGGGCGTGGGGGTTCAACACATGGCATTAACATGCGCCATACACGTGACGTGTGTGTGTGGTGTGGAGGGAATTGGGACAGGGGTCAGAGATGGGGGTGGGGGTGGGGGTGAGGAGGTTTGGGGGGAGGGGGGGGGGCGGTATTGCTTACCACTACTGCTGACTGGGGGGAGGAAACACCAGAACAGTGTTCCTCTGGCAGGTGGATCTTGTCCTGCTCATTATTGTTTTCAGGGTCTGATGTCTTTTGGGTATCATTCTGATGACTGTGCAGCTGATATTATATGGAAACACAAACATAAAGGCTAAAAATGTGTGTGTGTGTGTGTGTGTGTGTGTGTGTGTGTGTGTGTGTGTGTGTGTGTGTGTGTGTGTGTGTGTGTGAGTGTGTGTGTGTGATTTTTAGTGGCTATGAGTGATGTGTGTGGGGGGGGGTGTGAGTGTTAGTCACTTAGTATGTGTTTGTGCGTTTGGTGCTGGAGTTTGGTTGTGGAACGTATGTGAGGCCAAATTAAGACAAAAGGTGTGTGTGCATAGATATGGTGGTGGTGAAGAACACACTCGCAAGAGTGTTTATTTTATTTAGACCTCTTCTTGTTTCAGAACCTGCACAGAGGGAAATAGACACAAGACCTATGAATTCATGAGGAAATAACACACAGGTAACAACAACAAAAAAATGCTGAGCCACTTTTCAAGTCTGGGAAATAAACAGATCTATTACACAGTATTATCACGAAGTTCACTCAAATGTCTCGTGTTCATGAATGCATGTAAGGAATGTAATGATTGAAAAAGAGAGTTACCAGATCCATTGTACATGAATCAATACTTTTTTTTCCCTAATATATCAGAATCAGAATCAGAACAACTTTATTATCTCAGAAGAGAAATTATCAGAAGTTCTTCAACATATGTTCATCTTGTGTATTCTTATATGTCGCCATATTTATCAACTTGATTTCAAAAGCTTTCCACACTTTGATATATATATATATATATATATATATATATATATATATATATATATATTATGATGCAGTGAAACAATTATTCACAATATAGTCTTTCAAGGTTAAAGAGAAATGGATCTCACTTCAATGGCTTTATTGTTATTACTTGAATAATGTTTTCTTATAAATATATATAAACACTAGAAAAAAAAAACTCTGTGGAGGGAAGCTTGGGCATTTAGTCATGTATGTATGTATGCATGTATAATGTTAAGATGTAATGTGCTGAGTGAGAAATCCAGGACATTTGCACTGTGATAAAATTCACAAGACTGATAAACAATCAAGTCAAGATACAACTAATTGATTTTCCACTTGAGATCTGTGAAAAAGAGCACCCTTTTAATAGTTGTTTCAACTGATATTTTACCAAATTAACTCATTAGAACAGAACTGCACTGGGAAATGTAAATATCATTTATGCCAAGTCACCAAAATAATTTTAACACTATTTCATATTGAATGAATTTCACACTCTGGCACATCCTAACTATCAACACACAGAGATGAAGTTTAAAAAATGAAATTGAAAAAGATATAGCTACTTGCTTCACAGGCTGCATGTATGGAAGATACTTTCCTTTTCAGTTTTCTATTCAAGTGCGTCTTTGAGAAGATTTTTTGTGACTTTTATTTATGATATTTGTTATATTTGAGGTGATTTATTTGTTTTTTATTCAGAAAGTGAAAGTTTGCTTTTCTTGTAGTCAGCCATATCTTTATGCATGCTTTTGTTGTTTTTTTGTCTCAAGTATTTCCCCTATGTGACAGAGTTGCAACCAATGCTTTGCTACCTGGTGGGTTTTTTTGTGAGTTTTGTTTGACAATGCTTGATTCACAATGTTCAGTGCTCTGATGTATGGCAGTAGTTATTTCAAGATAAGCATTTTCTTTTAAAAAAATTGAAAATTCTTTACTGCCTTAACTGCACTTCTGTTTATAAAAAAACTGTTTTTTCTTGTGAATGCAATGCCACATGGGGGTGTTTGCCTAAAGGTTAGCTTTATAATTTGGCATTCGAGGTGTTTGAACTACATTTGATATTGCTGATGAAGCAGTTATATATTATGTAAAATGTCATGGAGTGAAATTGTAAAAATATAAATGACTTTGTATTTGTGAACATGATTTTCCTCTATGTGATGTAATCCTATTCAAATAAAACTCCTGTAGTTTTATTTTTTGGGTTTGTTTGGGGTTGTTTTTTTCTGAAAAACGTGCGTGTGTGTTTAATTAATACCAAAATACCACAGGGACATGGGATAGCCCACCAAAATACTACATGGGACATGGGAAAGCCCACCAAAATACAACTGAGGACATGGGATAGCCCACCAAAATACCACTGGAGACATGGGATAGCCCACCAAAATACCACTGGAGACATGGGATAGCCCACCAAAATACCACTGGGATACCACTGGGGACATGGGATAGCCCATCAAAATACCACTGGGGACATGGGACAGCCCATCAAAATACCACCAGACACCAGATGGTTTTCATGTGGTAAGCCCATCTGAGATGGGTTTTTGATGGGCTGCCCATCACAGACATGGGATTGCCCACTGGGATCCCAGCAGAAACTCATGTTGGTCCCACTTGGAAACCCTGTTGCAAATCTTAATGGGGCCCACCTGTGTTAGCCCATGTGGGGCCCATTTGGTTAACCATGTGGGACCCATGTGGGACCCATTTGGCTCTGCTGTCTGTGGGGTAAATGGGCAAGGTCGGGGGGAGCCGAGGGTAAAGAGAGAACAAGGATGTGGCAATCAACGCAGTCAAATAACGAAGAACAGGCCTCTGGAAATAACACATAACACAACACATACTAACAATGCTAAGCAACACTCTCCTTTCTCTGCAAGGGCCATTATATAAACAAAGAAACGAAAAAAAAGTTCTTCCACCGAAATAGGCCTAAAACCGTGCAGATCTATCAACTAACTTAACCCTATTGTTAGTCTACTCATTTAGTGTCAGGAATATTGGACAAAATTATGAATCCTAATCACACAGACATTATTAGCTTGGACCCTTGAACAGAAAGTGAAAGAAAAAAAATATACGTATGGGAGACATAGAAAATGAGAAGAAATATAGAGTTAGACTACTGAGATAATTTAAAAAAAAAACCACCCAACTCCTATCCCTGTTTCAATTTGTTTTATCATTATTTAAATACCCTTTCAAACAAGACAGACTACTAAATATTCTAGAAAATCACAACTGGCTCTGCCCAAATTTCAATATGGCTTCCCGTGCCAAAAAGCACATGGTAAACTAGATCCAATTCTACCAATAACTTGATCTAGTACCTTAATCTAGTCTAAGTCATGGCATAGTCAGTGACAACATATAGGCTTACCTTATAGTCTAATTCACTTATAATCTTAATGTAACTCACTAACCTTGAATTAAAAAAAAACCCTTTATGCCATCTTGCTTCCTCAGATTGACATGTGCTTGCAGTCCTCCCTGCAAAAAAAAAAAAAAGATACTCTCTAACTGAAGAAAACAGGAAGTGGGGTAATGGGACTTGGTTTTCTTTTTCTAAAACAATTCCCAACCTACAAAAATAATTACTTCTAATAACTTTCTCCACAAGACTTTTTACAGACAAAAAATAAATAGTAAGCTAGGACACACTTAGAATTCATTAGGATCCACTTCATAACATTCTCTTAACAAACAACTCTCCAAGGGAAAACAACTTATCAAAAGACTAAAACTGTGGTTGCTTCCCTTCGACTGTGCTTTTGTAGACCTGTCTGTCATGCACACAGACATAAGAAATGTTATATTACTGTTAAAAAAAAACTGAATATATCTTTCAAAGCTAGGTATTGCGTGTTTTACAGACTTCCACGCTTGGACTAATAAGAAAAAAACAAATACCTGTGTCCGCTTAATGTTCTTTGACTTTAACAGTACCTTTAAATTGATACCATTCAACCTCACCATTTAATCAATGAGCTTATGTACATGGGACTCTCGTCCCGTACTATTCTATGGGCTTTGGACTACCTTTCTGAAAGACCTCAGTTTTTGAAATAAAAATGATTGCGTGTCTACTTTTTTCTTTTCAAACACTGGTGCACCACAAGGAACGGTGCTCTCACCATTTCTGTTCACCCTGTATACGACTGGATCAGACGCTTGACCAGTTCGTGTCCAGTAGTCAAGATTGCTGGTAATTCTGGACTGACAGGACTAAACTTTAGTATTTTGGTATGATACCGATGACAGCAATGGCGTTGACTGCCGAAGATAAAATTGGCAGATTTGTGTACTGGTGTGATGAAATTATCTTTAATTGAATGTTGGGAAAGCAAAAGATCTCGTAACTGAGTTGGTTGTTTTTAAATGTCTAAGTAAAATTATCATCATCAATATGAAGTGGTTGAACATATAGACCAATACAAATATCTTCGCAATAATAAGCTTTCTTGGAATGAAAATTCTACCACACTCACTAAAAAGAGCAACAGTCACATGCACCGTCTTAGAAAACTTATGCCTTTTAATGTGTGCAGACAAATGCTCCACACGTTAACATATCTGTTGTCGACAGAATACTGAGAAACTCTGGCGCTGTGTGTTTGGGTGGAAACCTTGCCAAACATGACAGAGGGGTTGAAAACGTCGTTAGGAAAATGGGTGGGGTGGTGGGTAAAAAAAAAAAAAGACACTTATAGCGACAGGTACCATAGGAAACTGACTGACAGCCTCAAAACAGGTTTGACAGACGGAACGCACCCACTTCATAAACACATTTGTTGTAGGCGATCAAACAGAAGTGACAAGTTTGAGCTCCACCTGAAAGAACATCCTGCTACATTATTCATTCATTCCCACGGTCATTCCCGCATTCCGTCAAAACATGAAACAATCTCAATGACAGGACTGTGATACTGTACTCTATTAACATCACTATCAGACGAGTGCACAAAGTGCAGATCGACGTTTTTCGTGCATGTGGGAGTGTCAGTGTTGGTTGAGCATGCACATGTCTTATCTTATTGTTTGGTGGGTGACAGGTGAGGAGGAGAGTGTGCACGAGCTAGCGTCACTGAGTGTGTACGTGACTGTTAGATTACATACATATTATAGCAATTTGTTGGCGTGATATATCTTGTGTGTGTGTGTGTGTGTGTGTGTGTGTGTGTGTGTGTGTGTGTGTGTGTGTGTGTGTGTGTGTGTGTGTGTGTGTGTGTGTGTGTGTGTGTGTGTGTGTGTGTGTGTGTGTGTGTGTGTGTGTATGTAATTTACTGATACATACCGGGATTTATTCGCTGGATGCGTTTATTTGTACCCATGAATGTGCAACAATAATATTATCCTACTGTCTCGATAGGATCAGCAGACCGGCCGGGAAATGCTACGTGTATCGTCCGTGTGGAAATCCACGCTGTATCCCATGCGCAAGAAGAGAACAGGGTTGAACCAAGGGAGGTAACTGTGGCGGCAGACGCGCTGCTTAACAGATGCCGGGCTGACCACAGCAACGTCTGTAACCGGTCAACGCGCTTTGTCAGACCTTGAGAGAAAATACAAATAAAGAAAAATATGATAGATAGATTAACTGATTGATTAATTTTTAAAATAGTTAGATAAATGGATGATAAGTAATATGAAAATAGAAAATAATAAAATTGAATATAACTTGAAAAAGGAGAAAAGATAATGATATGAATAATAATGATGTTGATATGAATAGTTTTATTCAATGATATGATAATAAAAATAGATAGATATTACAAAATGGTAAGATTAATTATTATGGTTAAATTAATGACGATGGTAATATGAATAATAGAGAAATAAATAAATGAATATACGATTAGATAAATAAATAAATAAAAGCCCCGCCGTGGCGAGGTGAGGCCAAAGCTTGACCCATGCTGTGTGTGGGGCCGTGAGTTCCTTTTGTGCCGGTGGTGGGAAGTCTTCAAGTCAGTCGTAAAAAAGATATATAAAGAATTAATACATATGATTTTTTTTGTTCTTTTTTAAACGCAGAGACTGACTTCCAGTATTTGTACAGCCAACTAGGATGTTGACTGTTGACTCCACATGGTGCTGGCGCCGCAAGGGTGTGGAGGTGCAAGCTCGGGGTGGGGGTGGGTGGGGTGGGGGTGGGGGGAGAGGGGAGGGAGAAAGGGGAGTGAAGCGCGGATGCCGTGCAAATGTGACAGTTGGTTCGCAGTTGCTTTCCGTGGCTGTGGTGAGAAGAGCGAAGGGCTGTGAGTGTGTGTGTGTGTGTGTGTGTGTGTGTGTCTGTGTCTGTGTCTCTGTGTGTGTCTGTGTCTGTGTGTCTGTGTGTGTGTGTGTCTGTGTCTGTGTGTGTGTGTCTGTGTGTGTGTCTGTGTGTGTGTCCTGAGTGGCACACATAAAAACCGTGACTGACTCCTTTTGGGAGAGAGTGTGTTTGGGACCCTTCGGGCCCTGTTGCGTCATGTATGCTCACCCCTGCATGGATTGTCGCCGGCAACAATACGTGCGGCCCACACTGCACATAGTGTCGGCAACACGGCCTCATTGCCACTCCCACTGCAGAGTGGGACTGAGTGTGTGGGGTGGGGGGTGGAAGGGAGATTACTTTCTGCCTTGCATAACTCCTTCTGTGCATCAGCAAGTCCTCCAAGAAAGGAGGTGCCCCCCCCCAACCCCTCCCACCCCTATGCTCCCCTACCCCCACCCTCACTGCCATGCTGTTTCGTCGGTGCCCCTCTGACTTCATGACTTCACCAAACCACTCATCCAAAAATCCCCTTCCCCGTAACCCCTTTTTTTTCTCTTTTTTTTTTTTTTTTTTTTTTTTTTTACATTTGCGCGCGCATGAGTGTGTGTGTGTGTGTGTGTGAGTGTGTGTGTGTGTGTGTGTGTGTGTGTGCGTGTGTGTGTGTGTGTGTGTGTGTGTGTGTGTGTGTGTGTGTGTGTGTGTGTGTTGAAAATAGTGAGAAGAGGAGGAAAAGAGGTGTAGGAGGATCAGGAGAAAACGTAAATTATTTCGTTCATTTTTATCAGATTATTACATCATGTAAAAGGAGGGAAAAAAACACTGCTGGCTGTGAGATAGTTCAAGGACATGAATTCTGGCATGTCTTTTTGATAATACTTCCTGGAGTCAAGCACTGAGTAAGGGTTGAAATGGGTTGTCATTAAGTTCTCTCAGGTCTATGTTGCCCAAAATTTAATTTTACTTCAGCCAGGTCAATTCCCACAGGTATGTGTACCCTCAGGTCTGTGTTCCCAAAATGTATGTCTTCTAGGTCTTTGTTCCTCACCCGAGGTAAGTCTATATTCCCACAGGTCTGTGGTCATTGCTGACCACATTACCACAACCCCAAAGTGTTCAGATTTCGTTGTTTGTCTCGCTTGTGCATTATATTAATGCCATGGCAGGTTTTTTTTTATCGGTAACTGACCACAGCTGACCACTACCGACCACTATCTTGATATATATATATATGTATATATATATATATATATATATATATATATACATACATACATACATACATACATAAGCTGTTCAGATCGTATTTATTTTGTGCTGTTTATGCAGTTTTTAGACTTCTTCACCAGAATCGACTGTTCGTTGCTAACCACTGCTGGCTTCATCTGACCACGATCCCAAAGAAATCTGAACACAGCATTTTATCATGTTATGCAGCGTTAAGACTTCTTGGCCTGGTTTGACTGCTTACTGACCAATACTGCTGACCACAGACAACTACCCAAAAGTATATGGATAATGAAACAAACATAGAACTGGGGGCGTTGACCTGGAGAATATAGACCTGGGATAACATACATCTGGAGGAATATAATCCTGGGGAACATTGACCTGGGGGATACAGAGAACTTCCTGAGGGATACAGACACCTGGGGGGAAACAGATATGTGGGAACTGAAGCCTAGGGGAACATAGACATGCTCCCTGTTCAAATCTTTCAAATGTGTATCATGTTCGGGTAGGCAATTGATTACTCAGACACTACTGGATTGATTTAGTTGAGGTTTGGACAACTGGTACGTGTGCTTTGTAATGTTTTGTCGCGGGTTTCCTTGAGCTATCTGAAGTGTTTCCTACATTTGACTTTCAAAATCTTTTTTTTCACCGAGTATTACCTATTGTATTATATTATCTTCTGACATACATTGAACCGCTTAATTTCTATTATTATCCACTTTCTAGCCCCCGCTCACCCACCCCAACCCCAACCCCCACCCCCAACACACACATTCTCACACACTGAGAGAGAGAGACAGAGAGACAGAGAGAGAGACAGAGAGAACTCGAACTCGAACTCGAAAAGTTTAATCAGTATATGCCATGGCCCCTTCTGAAGGGGGTACAGTATTTGTGAATAATTCACACGAATTTGCAGTGTAACTCATTGCAACAGTAATATGCTGACAGAACGCATTACAAAAGTACACAGTAAGCAGTTAGTTGATTCAGCTAAGCATAATGGTGCGTCCCTAAAAAGCTTTGTATAAATACATAAGGAATGTGTGTATGTATTTATACAAAGCTTTTTAGGGACGCACAAATTAGTGCGTTTCTTAACATTCAAAGGCTTTGTATGAATACATACACACATTCCTTACTAGTGGTTCACTTCCAGTTGCCATAAGCAACGCAGTCCGGAACAAGGATGGATTCTGAACAATACTTTTGTGGAATGTACTTAATATGTAAATCATGATAAGCCTGACAACAAAGCAGAAAATGTTTTTCATCTTCATTTCGTTATTACACAGAGGACACAATAAATTCACACCTGTATACATTTTATATCGGTTATGTTGTACCATGATGTCCGATATTCCACATCTAGATCTTGTCATAAAATACCTTATATGTCTATCAATATCAGAGAGAGAGAGAGGCAGAGAGAGAGAGAGGCGCAATTGAAGGGCATTTAAAAGCAAACAAAATAAACCCGGACATTCTACATGGATAATAATTGGAGCATGAGTGGTATCAGTGTTTTAAATACCACTATTTTTATTTTATTTCGGCCTGAGTTGCTCTGCTGATGGGCAAGAAATAAATGGCGAAGCAAGATAAGCAGGTAGAAGTTGATGACCACGCACGAAGATTGATTGAATCTTTAATGGGTCAAGAATTAGGCGCAGTAAAGGCCGTTTTACAATTTTGCCCATTTAAGGACACAAAACATAAAAATGCAGAAATAAAATGAAATAAAATAAAATAATAAGAACGACGAATAAGAATAGTAACTGGAATAGTCTATTAAAAGTAACAAAGCAATAAAAAGAACAATTGGTACATTATCACGTACGTGGTGGTGGTGGTGTGTCCATCGAGATCGATGATGACCATCGTTGTCATCCAGCTGGGGGATGGGGGAGGGTGGTGGTGGGGTGGGGGGGAGGATGCTCATGAATCTATCTGTGAATGCACAGATGGCTGAATAGTCCAATCTGCGTACGAAATGTTCGCTGACAGTTGGGGCAGACAAAGACAGGCATACCATTGTCAGGGAGCTTGTTTGCCCGTGACTTTCTGGCCTGCCTCTTCTGAACAGCTGCAGCAGTCCTGTTGGCCTCGCACAACTTGGTGCCTTTGTGCACAGCAGCGCGCCATTTGTCACGGTCCACTGCAGATTCCTCCCAGGAGTCACGGTTGATATCAAACGCTTTCAGAGAGACTTTCAGAGTATCTCTGAAGCGCTTCTTCTGACCTCCATGTGATCTCTTCCCTTGTTGCAGCTCGCCATAGAAGAGCCTTTTGGGCAGCCGATGGTCTGGCATGTGCGCCACGTGTCCAGCCCAGCGAAGCTGGGACTGCATCAGGATGGTGAAGATGCTGGGAAGGGTGGCTTTTGCAAGCACCTCTGTGTCTGGGGTCCTGTCTTGCCACTTGATGTTCAGTAGCTTCCTGAGGCATGTTGTGTGGAAGTGGTTCAGCTTCTTGGCATGTCGTTGGTACACTGTCCAAGTTTCGCAGGTGTACAGTAGTGTGGGGAGAACTACTGCTCTGTAGACCTTTAGCTTGGTCTCAAGACTAATGCCTCTTCTGTTCCAGACATTTGCATTGAGACTACCAAAAGTTGCGCTTGCTCTTGCAATCCTGACATTCACTTCATCGTCGATGGTCGCATTTCGTGACAGTGTGCTGCCAAGGTATGTGAACCGCTCCACCGCACTGAGTCTCTGACCGTTGACTGTGATGTTGGGCTCAACGTAGGGTTTCCTGGGGCTGGCTGATGGAGAACGTACTGGCTGTGTGAAGGGAAACTGGTCCTGATGAACGGTTGGTAGAAAGTCGTGGCACCGTGGCTGTATGATGGGGGGTGGTCCTGATGAACGGTTGGTGGAAAGTCGTGGCGCCGTGGCTGTGTGATGGGGAACTGGTCCTGATACATTCTAGTAGCACCGGGTGGAAGGTTGAAGCGTTGTGGCTGTGTAGGCATGTGGTACTGGTCCTGTAATGGATGAACAGGAAACTTGCGGGGTTGGGACGGCCGACCGTTAGAGAAAACGGGCCTCAAACGGTGATATGGACCACCATGATGAATGTGTTTGCTGCGGAACCGGCTTTCTTGATTAAGTGACAGTTGACTGACAGGATGCCTAGATGCATGTTGACGGTGGTCTGTATGACAACCAGTCAACTCTTTGGATTTCTGAGAAGTGTTAGGAAACTCTTCAGTTTCTGAAAGACGCTTTCCAGTGAGCTGTAGATTGATGGCCAACTGAGCAGTTCCTTTTTTACTCAGATGGATGTGATCTGAATAGAGAGTACCATCTGAAGGTGATATGAAGGATGGATATGACTAATGACTGGTTCTCCAAGACGATGACATGTGCTTGATAGTGATAAGAAACTCTAGGGAGAGCTGGACAGTACGAGGTATTCAAAGAAGCCCCCCCTCAGTCAAGTGTTTCGGCTCTGAACTCCTTACACTCTAAGGGGGCCGGGCCGCACCCAGGTCATGACTCCTGGATGCCCTTGTATTGCCGCCTTTTCTTTTATCTGTTTTCCTGGTCCTCAGCAGATTCGAACCCGCGCCTCCAGGGTCGTCGCCACTTCAGGACTAAGTCACCTTTTCTGGCAGACGTTTTAACCACTGAGCCATCATACGCCTAGCTGGAACCCATTTCTCGTCGCCTGGATTTTTGAGGAGGTGTTCTTGTCTTTGGTTCTTTCATTCCATAGGTTTCCCGACATGTTGCGTACACGATATCTCCGTAGGTGGCTAACTTGTGTTCCAAGATGCTCTCTCCTATCAGCGCATCAAGTTTTCGAACTATTTTGTGGTCCAACTCTTCCCATTCCGTTTTTGCACTTGCAGGTGGCAAGTTTAGTTTCTGGCGTTTGGCTTCAAGATCTTGTACAAATGATTCGTCTGAATTATCAGCGTAGATGTCCTTGGCACTGTGGTTTGAATCCTGGCCTTGGTTTTCCGACGTCTTATCTGCTGGTGCAGTGCGCTGCTTAGTATTCTTCAGATTCTTCATACAACCCTCTTTGGTTCTGTGGATCTTCATGCCACGCTCAGTGGAGAAATTCCGCCCACAGACACATGGGAATTCCATCAGTTCTGAAATCGTAGTCCGTTTACCATTTCCAGTCGTGATTCTGTTGGCGCCGATGGATTCATCATTCTCTCCCTCTTTCGGTGAATCCTAGGGTTCTGTTTGATGGGAAAATAGCGTTGTTGAAATTGTGGTTTCCCTTTGCTGGGACAATGGAGCTCATGTGAATGGATGCCCTGGGGAAAACACGGTGAATGCTTGATATGAGTTTGTTCCATGTGTCTTCTTCGATGCTACTACTTGTACAGTCGTTAACACCGACATGGACAGTGACGAGTTCAATACTTTTGTTTTCACCCAAAGAGTCAAGCCATTGTTTCAGATCAGTGCATGTTATTCCTGGTACAAAAATCTTAAAAAAGATAGGTACCCGGGGTTGTGATCCGCCTGGGGTTTATATATCTGATGACAGTCACCAATTAGAACCCTAGTTGTTCTTTCTGGGATTGTTAGTTTTGATAAGTGTTCAGAGCACATCGCTGTGAGCCTTTTGATTTGACAGTGGAAGAAGACTGAGATAGTGGATCACCATCGTCGTGTTGTTTGATACGGTTTGAAGTACGACGATTTTTGAAGGTCTGGAAGTCGGTGTCACAGGGCACGTTGTCACCGCCGACATGCTCGAGGTTAAGAAAACGATTAGAAGTGGTACCATCTGCAACAACATGTTCAATGGTTGAAGCTGATCCATTTGTCAGTGTGGATGACGTTACGAGTGTTTTAGATGTGAGACTGTCTAGTTCTGATTGTGGAGAGTGTATGTGAGT
>NC_134876.1:65596808-65599308 GCF_041734735.1 Babylonia areolata
AAACAAAATGAAAAAAAAAAACCATTTCAAACACTTTTCCTATCGAGTCATCCGAAAATTACCCAAAACATTTTTGATTTCTTTATCAATTCTGTTAACTTTTTGCAGTTTCCTTTCTTCGAAGTCTTTTTCTCCTCTTTCCTAAATTTGATATATTGTTCTTGATTTTTCTTCCACATCAATTCTTTTAGCTTCATTTCTTGCTTTGGTTGTACAGTTGGTCTTCCTTGTGACTTTTTTTTTTCAAAGCGATTCACTTCAAAATGTCAGTGTCTTAAAAAGGAGTGCGTTTATAATCTAATAATGACACGTCAGAAAGCAGGATGAGACAGATTCACAATGGACAGCAGGATGAGACAGATTCACAATGGACAGCAATATGAGACAGATTCACAATGGACAGCAAGATGAGACAGATTCACAATGGACAGCAGGATGAGACAGATTCACAATGGACAGCAATATGAGACAGATTCACAATGGACAGCAAGATGAGACAGATTCACAATGGACAGCAGGATGAGACAGATTCACAATGGACAGGGGACGCGCGCACACACACACACACACACACACACACACACACTACAACACACACTCCACCACCACCACCACCATACCATACCACACCACACACCACACTCTTCCCAACCCTCAAGTCTTCAAACTGAATCCTTCACCTGAAAACTCCCCCTTTTTATTTCTCCAGATCGGGTGACGGAGGGGGTGTGGGAGGGGTAGTGGGGGGAGGGGGAGGAAGCACGCTGGGTCTCACAGTCTCGTGTAAGGATCGAAATCGGTTGGCAGGCCTGTACAGACCACAGACCCGTGCAACAATAACTCCTTCTCCCTTCTGGAAACTCAACTCAACGGGTAAAGCAATCTGCCAACCCGAGTTAAGCTGTGTGTGTGTCAACCTGAATGATGACCATCTCTCTCTTCGTCGCTGTGGTGGTGGTCGCGGTCGTCACCCTTGCTGATGTCAACGGGGGTCCACCACCACCACCACCACCACGGTGCTGCATGCCGAATCAGTACTCCGCCTATATGTACCCCCTGGAATCTTTCAACACGGGAGAGATGGTAAGTTGGAAATCATTATTTTGGTACGCCTGTTTTCTCTCTCTCTCTCTCTCTCTCTCTCTCTCTCTCTCTCTCTCCCTTGAGTAATAAAGTTTTTGAATCTTGAAGAATCTGTGTGTGTGTGTGTGCGTGTGTGTGTGTGTGCGTGCGTGTGTGTTTGTGTGTGTGTGCGTGCATGTGTGTTTGTGTGTGTGTAGTGTGTGTTTGTGTGTGTGTAGTGTGTGTGTTTGTGTGTGTATGTGTGTGAAGGAGAGAGAAAGAGAGAGAGAGAGAGTGTGTGTGTGTGTGTGTGTGTGTGTGTGTGTGTGTGTGTGTGTGTGTGTGTGTGTGTGTGACAGACAGACAGACAGACAAAGAAAAAGAGGAAGAGAGAGAGAGATCAAAATAACTGCCTGGTTGCTGCTCTGTGTGGAGCAACTTGTAGCTCCAAGGACACCTGCAGGACTTGGTCCACACCCAGAGTACAGCTTGTCCAAGTCGTGCCGAGGCCCACACATCACTGCGCACTCCCTAAAAACGAAATGAAAAAACTGAAGAATTTTACGGGAATCTCAGTTTCTTCTTCTTCTTCTTCCACTTAACGACCAACATCAGTATGCTGATGAAAATTGTCGTGTTGTGGGAGGTTGCTGTTGGGCGCAATTTAGCTGGGACACCGAGGGATATTCTGTTAACTAACAGGGGAGATGGGGGTGCGCAGTCCACTGGTGTGTTCGTATCTCCAGCTAGGCCAACCCGGCCACCGTAGCGGTCCCCGGGAATACACCCCACCGGCAACCCTAGTTTGACGCACAGACGTGCAGATGGTGTTTAGTTTCGTTTGATCACTCTTTAAGATAATGATGATAATAAAAGGACATTTGGTACGCCCCGGCAATCTGATAATACAAAAGCCCTGGGCGTTTACAATATCCAAAAAAATGCAGTGACACGTGCATACTAAAATACACAAATACACCCGCACGCACAGATCATCCCGTTCCAACTCCATCCCACAAACCCACACCCACACCACACTTTTTTGGAGACGAAGATGCTAAGAGAAGGAGCAGCAACGTACACAAAAAAATTGTTCTTGCCTTACGATCTATATATATACATATACATATAGGTGTGTGTGTGTGTGTGTGTTAATCTGGTATCATCCATAGTATCTATAATGTTCCAGCTTGGTAATGAAGCCGTTCGAAAGCTGATGCGATTATTGAAGCAATAGTTATGATGTGCACTTGGTTGTGTGTTGCAGCTTATGTTTGATATGCAGATGGACTACGACAAAAAGCAGCAAGTGATAATGAATTACACTATTGGTCCTGTGGGTTCCATCAAACTGAACCAAAAGGTTCTGATTGACTATAACAAGGTGAGTTGGACGAAAACTGTACAAGTAAGCCTGGCTGGTATTATTTGGTAATGT
>NC_134876.1:65604308-65621808 GCF_041734735.1 Babylonia areolata
CGTTCCATGAGTATTCACAGGATATGTTGCAAAGTTAGGATGCGATAGCCGCTTACCTTACGAAGGTACAACCCTCCTTTGGGTATGGGTTTTATGGAGCCGTGACAAACAGGCTGACTGGGCGAAAAGAAATAAGATCATAATGGCCTGTTTTCATCCTGCCCTCAAAGAAAAGAGGGGAGAAAAAGGAAATTAGTCCAACATGTACAAGAGAGTTTCAGTTTTTCATTTTCAATTTCTCCAGAAGGCGTCCCCGCGTTCGGACAAATCCACAGACGCTACATGACATCTGTTAGGTAGATGCCTGACAGCAGGATACAGTGCTGCTAACATTGAAATCCCATTCCTCCATATAATTACTGCGTATGTGATTAGCCTTTCTTTGAAAAGAGAGAGACAGAAAGAGAGACAGAGAGAGAGACAGACAGAAGCAGAGAGAGACAGAGTCAGACAGACAGTTGGTTTTAATAACATCTTCATCAGGTGCTTGCCAATGGCAGTAACAACCTTTGCAGAAGACGAGGGTTCCAGCTGATGAGAACACAATAAAAAGAAAAGATGGGCAACAATAACTCTTTTTTTTCTCTTAATGTATTCATTTGTTTGAACAATGCCCATGATATTAACTCAAAACGATTTGAAATGTATGCTTCGTTCTTCAGCCTCCCTGAGAGAGAGACAGAGACAGACAGGCCGATGGACAGACAGAGAAGACAGACACAGAGAGAAAGATAGAATGTACATAATGTAAGTGGCACAGTACGCACAAACCTGTTTCGAGAGAAAGGCCTAGTTATCTTATTTGAGATCATGCTGAAGAACAATCAGTTTGCAAGAAGAAGAAGGAAAGACAGAGAGAGAGGGGGGAGAGAGAGAGAGAGAGAGAGAGAGAGAGAGAGAGAGAGAGAGAGAGAGAAAGAGAGACGACACGACACGACACGACACGAAATTTTATTAACTAGGAAAATGAGATAAACAAGAGAGAGAGAGAGAACCCGTCCCTGACCGTGTAGACGTGTATGCACCCACACCCGCAGCGCGCGCCAACGCACACACACACACACACACACACACACACACAAGTTTCAAGTTTCAAGTTTTAATTATCCTTTCACTCCTATTGGAGTATGGAGGATTACTGCAAAATAATCTTTTCGTGCCCAGAACAAACATTTCCAAATACACAACAATATCACATAAAAGTTGAGAAAACACAAATGTCTTTTAACTCCAAAAGTATAACTAGGCAACATTTGCAAATCTAATCATCTTACTTACAGCTAAAATGACTTTTTTGCCTCCTTTGAGCGTATTACAAAAATTAAAAACCGATTTTGGAGACAAATATTTTTGAGGAACATGTCTATTTCGTAACTGATCATAATTGGGACATTCCATTATAAAATGAAACTCATCACCAATCACAGACATGTTACAAACCTTACAAAGCCGTAACTCTCGTGGTATGCCTTTGTGTCTCCCTGTTTCTATTTCGAGCTTATGATTACTACTTCGAAATCTGAAGAAGCTGATAACATAATTATCAGGCATTTGACATATATTTTTCTCTACCAAATCCACTTTTGAAATTTCGATAAAACAAACATTTACTACTCGCCTCTAGAACATGTCTCCATAGATTTTGAAAACTATCTCTCAAAGCAATGTTGACATTCTTGCAGAAAGATTCCCTCTTCAAGAAGAATTGAGCATCCCAAACACAGTCATACCCTGCTTCTATCAAAACTTGTCTGATACAACTCATCCATTTTGAAGAATAAATACCATTTCGATATAAGTCAAGTAATATCAAATATATTTTCCCAGAATATTTTTTGTGTTTGATATCACACACACACACACACACACACACACACACACACACACACACACACTCACACACACACGCCAACGCACACACACTTGGTGGGAGAGGAGTGTGAACGAAAGGGGAAGATCTGTTGTTGTTTTTCTTCCTTTTTTTTTCTTTTTTCGGGGAGGGGGGGGGGGGGAGTCTAACCTATAACCTGCACAAATTTTTAATCGAGTTTTCACTGTCAGTCTTAGCTGCACGCTTTGGTGGACATACCTGAGCTGATGCGGGGAATGAAGCGGATATTGAAGGTTGACCTGGGGATGACGGACGCAATAGCCGAGTGGTTAAATCGTTGGACTTTCAACCTGAGGGTCCCGGGTTCGAATTTTGGTAAAGGCGCCTGGTGGGTAAACGCTGGAGATTTTTCCGATCTCCCACGTCAACATTATGTGCAGATCCGGCCTGCTTGTGCCTGAACCCCTTACGTGTGTTTACGTAAGCAGAAGAACAAATGCGCGCGTTTAAGATCCTGTGATCCATGTCGGCGTTCGGTGGGTTATGGAAACAAGAACATAACCAGCACGCACACGCCTCAAAACGGAGTAAGGCTGTCTACATGGCGGGATAAAAACGGTTATACACGTAAAAGCGCACTCGTGTACATACTACGAGTGAACTGACGTGGGAGTTGCAGCCCACAGACGAAGAAGAAGACCCGGAGAAGGTAGAATAGTATGGCAGATATACGAACTAGGAGGAAGGGGTGTTCTGTTACGCCCCAAATTGTCCGCGACATATTCCGACATTCAGTGCTCAGTCCAAAAGTTATTTGTCATCACCGAGTTGAAAATTTGTAGCCAGTGACGACTGATGTTAACCAGTTGCTTCAGGTACTTTATCTGCTCGACATGGGTGATGTCAGTAATAGCTTAATCTTTAAATAATAATGATGATAATAATTGAAAAAATAACCAATGATAATATAATAATAATTGATAAATAAATAAATAAATCAATGAAAAAATCAATCAATAAAAATAAAAACTCGGGTTTGGATTCACGCGCATGTGTGTGTGTGTGTGTGTGTGCGCGCGCGCGCGCGTCCTAGTTATTTGATATGTAAAATTATTACCGCTGATAGCCGCGCTGACGGAGTGGAAAATGGACACTTGGGCAGCCTGTCACTGAGCATCATAATTTCTGTGTTTGTACTATGCAAAACCTTTTGCAATGTTTGTGGCGTTGTTGTACGTTAGATTGCTTGCTATCATCTGTGCTTTAGCAGAAACCAAACGGGGTATTGAGTTCATGAGTTTTACTCAGTCAATACCAACGGCCGGCCAGCATGTTGCCTACCAAGGCAGCCTACATGGGGAACTAACTCCGCCAACTTTTAAGCTATGTGTTATCTATGGTTTACTCCCTTCAATTCCCTTTCATTCCCGACCATGTATACTATGCTGAGACAGCGTCGGCTGCGCTGGCTGGGCCACGTTCGCCGCATGGAAGATGGTCGCATCCCAAAAGACATCCTTTATGGAGAGCTCGCGTGGCAGGGAAGCATCGGCCGCCCACAGCTGAGATACAATGACGTTTGCAAACGTGACATGAGGCGCTTGAGATCAACTGAGTCCTGGGAGGACCTTGCAGATGACCGCCGCGGCAACAGATGGAGAAGCACTCTCAAGAATCAGCTACGGATTGGTGAGGACAAACTGTCAGCTGCTGCAGCAGAAAAGCGAGCTCGCAGAAAAGGGACGGCAACCAACAGACCAGCATCAGCTTGACATGTGACCGCTGCGACAGAGACTGTCTCTCTCGCATCGGTCTCTGCAGTCACAGGCGACCATGCTTGGTCCAAGCAGACAGCCCAATTAGACATTAGGTCGGATATACTCTGTCCATGGTCAGCCATGAACGAAGGAGGCCTACTACTCCCTTCAGCTAAAGACCTGGCTCAAAGCTCAAAGTCATAAAAAGAACAAAGAGAGATGAGAGAGGCCGAGGGGAAGGGGAAGGTGATGGGGGTGGATAAGCACGTGATGTTTGTCAGGGGCGGGGCGGGCCAGTGGATCTGATTCACACGGACTTACTTTCGTGATGATGTGAGCCGTATAAAGTCGTGGTGTATTCACCGGTCACTGGGGGGTTTAGTGGGGAAAACGTTTCAGCAAAGTGGTGTGTCCTTGACAAATACACTTTACTCCGATTTTCCTCACTCCACCCAGGTGTATCTGACTCAGGTTGGGGAACGAAAACGGCAAAAAGACACACGGCCGTCAGTGGAGAATAAATTCACTGCCCCAATGGCCGTAAAAGGCAACTTGACCTTAAGGGCGTAAAGCCGATAGGTCGTTAAACTCCACTCTACCATGGGGCCTTTAACATTTAACCTGATGGTTTTACAGCCAGAGGAATGAATGTATACTGGTGTGAGCTCTGAATACTTTCAAACCAGTCTACCTGCCTCTCAGCTTAGTCACAGTTGTCTGTATGGATAAACTGAACGGTCAGGGTGCAGTGCATCAACCTGTGAATGCAAATCCTTTCATAACTATTTATGTGTTAAAAAAAAACAACTTTTCTACAGTTTCTGTTACAGTCTCCATAACATGTTTTGGGAAAATGGTGTTGAAAAAAAAAATACGTTTGCATGTGCGGTCCATGTGTTGTGTTGTTGCGTTGTTATGTTTTGATACTAAGGGAGGTCACTACAGTGGCCACAGCTACTTTCAATTTCTCCGCGGCCTGAGCGGAGCAGTATTTTACAGTTTCAGTTTCAGTAGCTCAAGGAGGCGTCACTGCGTTCGGACAAATCCATATACGCTACACCACATCTGCCAAGCAGATGCCTGACCAGCAGCGTAACCCAACGTGCTTAGTCAGGCCTTGAGGGAAAAAAAAGGTGAATAAATGATAGATAAGCTTACACAAAAGAAATAAATTAATAATAACTATAAGTTAAAAAAACAAACAAAAAAAAACAATGATGATAAATAAGCAGATAGATGTAAAACATGAAGACACACATTCACATATACACCCACACATGCATAACAGATATGCACCGAACATGCAGTTTCAGAGATATGAAAGCACAGTCAAATACATATAAACGTACATGAGCTTCAACACACACACACACACCACACACATTACCCTGCACCTCCTCTACCCCCCTCCTCCACACACTCATTTCTAGTCTACGTATCACAGCTTCCACGGCACACACACACACACACACACACAGATGAACACTTACTTGTACAAGCACACACACATATGCCCATATCTCCACACACATATATACAAAGATATATATATATATATATATATACGTTCCAATATCCTGTTGCTCCCACAGTGTAGGCATGCATATGCTCACATACCTCATCCTCTACCCCACCTCCCCCCGCACCCCCACCTCCCCCTCACACATACACACACACACACAGACACACACGCACGTGCACAGAACTCTACTGACACTTGTGTACACTTACACTCTCGCGCATGCACAAAAGCACTCAAAAATACAGACCCACACATGCACACACACACACACATACACACACGCACAGAGGCTGCCACTGACTGGCCGCAAGAGGGATGGGAAAAGATCTCTGATGCCAAGAACGTGGCGTCTAGTGTGTTGCTCAGTCTATTGTATTTGGAAAAGCCCACAGAGACTCTGTTCCGTTTTGAAGAAATTTGCGCAATGTTGGTTTGGAAATGATGCCGATATTTGATTTGCAAAGCATCGTGCTCTACCTTTCATGTTAGACCTACGGCCACTCCCTCTCTCTGCTTTTATTTCTTTGAGGCGATCGATGGTGTGATGGCCTTGTACGGTGCAGGTATTAGTCACCTGCCAGAGACTGCTCCAGTGGGTCACGGTATAGTTATCAAAATCATCTAGAAAAATAAAGGAGAACTTCTAAAAAGTAGATCACTCGTAACTGTCCTGAGCTTTAAAGCAGCATTGGAGAGCTTTCCTAAAGAAAATATTATTCAAAACTGATAGGGCAAAGCTGAGCAGATGGACTCCAGAGTACAGCAGTCCAGACAGTGGCCACATGAAACGGACGAAAACAGAACAGAAAATGTTCATCTTCACTCCTTTCTCTGTTGGCCAGTGACCTAATGACAGACAGAAGGGGTTCAATTCTGTTGCAGAACAAAGGCTCAAATAAATGAACACAGTGATCAAGGAAGGATGGACATGTTATTCATTCATTTTTGTATCACTTATTTTATCTGTAGATGAGTTTTTTTGATGAGCCTAAAGAAAATTGTCTGTTTTCGTTGTTTGAAGCAGACAGTATAGTATTTTCAACTGGAAGACTGTTCAGTTTTTTAAGCAACGGGTTATGAGGAGAGGGGAACTACACTCTTTCACATCAGGCCAACTGGATGCGAGATAGTTTATACTTATCAGGCCATTGTTTTGCAAAGGACATTGGATGTGCACTTTCCATTTTCTGCCAGTGTTTATATTTAGGATAGAACACAGATCTTTCCCTTCAGGCTCAAACCTTATTAGTCCTAACATATGTAGTTGTTGTATGCCAAATAAAATTAATGTACTGAAACAATAATGGAAAAGAGATAAGACCCATAACAGGTCATACACACAGAGAATATTTATGATTGTCAACTCTGGTCATTGTTGATGTTCTTGATCTGGTTTTATTTCATCAAAGCTGTTTTAATTTTCAGTATTTTATCTTTGTCCCCATCATCTGTGTTGTCATAAAATGAAAATGGTTGTTGCAGAAGCAGGTGACAACTTTTCCTATCATTATTTTTTGCCGATTATGAGGTTTGATATGTGTCTAAAGCATGCGCACACGCGCGCACACACACACACACAACTGAAATGTGCTTACCAAATCTTTAATAATCAATTTTTACAGACATACTGATTAATGAATTCAAATAAATCTTTAGTAATCAATTCTTACAATATACTGATTAATGAAGTCAAACTAATCAATTCATGCACACATTATACTGATTAGTAAATTCAAACTAAACGTTACATCTAATAAAGAAAAAGTGCTTCCCATGCCTTCAGTGAGGACATGTATGGTCAAGAAGTTACTTTCACAACCATTACCACTGAAATGCCAGTGGGTGAAGGAAGTTTACAAGAAGGGGACTGGGGGAGAGGGGGGTTGTGTGCATGCATTCTTTTTATCTTATTTTTCATTTTTAATTTCATGTGTGATCATGCAATCCAGAGCATTTCTTAAAACCCATGTTTGCATTGGCATTTATTAAGTACTCTCTGAAAGCATATGATTCAATGTTTAATAACAGATTCAACATCCACAAAATAACAGCGTTACCCACCACTGCCCCTTTCTTTAAAAATAATGCAGAAAATACTCATATACAAAAAAAAGCAGCTGACTGTTTAATCAATGCAAAACATTACATGAGCTAGTTTGTTTTGCATGCAAAAATTCTAATGGATTGGCATAGCATGTGTACTAGTCCACTAAAATCAGGGTAGAAAGATATGTGAATAATATATCATGAGGAATTCATGGTGATCAACACAGGCAAGAATCTTGCTCCAGCAATTGTTTTGTTTTGCTTTTCCCCACAGAATCAGCACAATCAAATCTATCACAGCAGCAGCTCATTTCTTTTCAAAGGCAGGCTTTTTTCAGTTATTTTTTATCTCTTCACAAATTTTGCCATATTACATGAACTTTTTTCTTTCTTTTTTTTAAAGAAAAGCATATTGCAGAAGGTAGGTAACAATCATCCAAATAACATCAAAACAACACAGATTATGTAGAGCCAAAATTATGCAGTCTTAACATGCATCTTTGAGGGGAAAAAATGTTCCACAACTAATAGACATTAGCATTCAGAAACTATAAAAGGGAAAAGATAAAAATCAAAATTAAACAAACCCAAAGGTCAGAAACAAAAAGAAATGGTCAGCTGTGCTGCTTTACAACACTATAGTAGCAATGTAATAAAAATCAATGAGAATTTCTTCAGCAAACAACTAAACAAGAAAGCAAAAGGAAAGGGAAAACTTGAGACCCTTCACCCCCACCACCTGCACTTGAAATAACAAAGAAAAAGAAAACTAGTGAAAGAAAAACACAAATCAACTAAATCACACACACACATACAAATAAAGACCTGAACAGAAAATAAAACACAAGACCAGCAGGGTTGCCAAAATCAGACCAAACAAAATCAGTCAGTGGAAAAAATAATCAGATATTTGAACCATTTCAGTGCTCTGGATGCTGAAAGTATATGGATGAAGCAAGCTGGGAAGTTTCACAGATCACTGCAAGGAATTCATGACAGTGCTCACTTGTAGCAGCTCTTGGGCAGGTTAAAGGCATCGGGATCTGTCAGTTTTGGTTGGTATGCTGAGAACATGTACAGCTGGTTCAACTCCTCTGCAACACACACATGCATAAACACATGACAAATGTGGACATCTTCTTCTTCAATCATGGGCTGCTACTCCTACGTTCACTAGTATGTACACAAGTGGGCTTTTACGTGCATGACCGTTTTTACCCCACCATGTAGGCAGCCATACTGGGTATGGGGTGGGTGTATGCTGGATTTGTTCTATTTCCATAACCCTCCAAATGCTGACATGGATTACAGGATCTTTCACGTGAGTGTTTGATCTTCTGCTTGCGTATACACACAAAGAGGGTTGAGGAACAAGCAGGTCTGCACATGTTGACCTGGGAGATAAAAAAAAAAATCTCCACCCTTTACCCATCAGGCGCTGTTACCAAGATTCGAACCCAGGACCCTCAGATTGAAAGTCCAACGCTTTAACCACTTGGCTACTGCGCACGTCAAAAGTATATATACGATTCTAATGCTGATTCTGATTCTCTCTCTGTCTCTGTCTCTGTCTCACACACACACACACACACACGTCTCTCTCTCTCTCTCTCTCTCACACACACACACACACACACACACACACACTTTCAGTCCCATAATCCACTGTTGGGCAATGGTGGGTAAGTTTTTTTGAAAGTTTTAACATCACTGTCAACGTGGTTAACGTAAGAGTATCCCCCCTCCACATCAGCCTTCCCTCTGCCTTGTAGTGAGTGAAACTGGGTTGTGTCACATGCTTCTGATAGTGAATAAACATGCATCCCTGATGTTTTGATAATGGAAAGAAGCACTGTAGGTTTACTGAGTGGGTCCCTGGAGCATTCTTAAAGCTATCCGGACAAAGGAATGCTCATGCATTCCTACACAAAACGTATTCGGATTCGGACGAAGGAATGGAATAGCATTCTCCGAAAGTAAAATTCCATCATGCGCTGTACACGTGATTTTGTGATTAGCCAAGCAGAGTGCGCTATTCTGGGTCACTCCACAATCGAACAGTATGACTGGTCAGCCTGGGATATGTGGCCTGTCTCGCACACACGCTGACAAAATCACTGACTGGTCGTCTGCTCGCGTGCCAGCCTGTTAGCAAAGCAGGCTCTTCTCAGAATGTTGTGAAGAGAACAAGGCAGTGACGGCAACATTTTAGGGTTGCCGAAGTACTTGAAATGCTACAAACTGAAGGGTCGGACATTGTATAGGTGGATGATGATGAAGAAGAAAGCGAATTTAATGCAGAAAGCGAGCATGGGTATGGTGATTCGGGGTGAAAAATTGGCAGTATTTTCTACATATGGCAAAACTGTAAAAATAAGAAGAGAAATTTGATTTTTTTTATATATATATATATATGTAATAGCTCAACACGTAATAAACCAGTTCTGCAAGTTTCATTTTCTTACACAGCATTTTGTATTTTTTGTAATTTTTTTCCAAACCCTTACAAATGGGCCGTCTGTGGGGAAAAGCAAGGGAGAAAACTTGTCGTCCCAAGTGAGTTAACAGACAGTGAATCCTGTATGGGAGCGTTATCATCTGTCATGACGATGTGTTTCCCTTGGCCACTTCTTGGCCCACAGACAATTTTGACAAAAAGAATAGATAAGCCTGGCTTTGTATGTGTAAGAGCAATGCCGCATTGGAGTGACCTTCCAAGGGACCCACTAGAACTAAGGTTAAACTAAAAGAGTGCCTGGGACCCAAAAGATTTTTAATTTACCAGAAGCCCTGTTCATGCTGGTATTAACCAAGCAAATTTCACATCTATGACCTAAAAGTGAGACCGTTCAGAATGTGTGTGATGGCCAAAGTCAGCTATGACTAACAACATGGTGTCAGTCTGCTGACTTTTATTCTAAGAGTTTGTCCTGAACCATTTTTGCCTGTTTGTGAAACCTGACAAGTATTACCGAAAACTGTGACAAGCTTTTAGAGGATAACATGGGGCTTTCCTCATACTGAATATCAACTGAACAAGGAATTTATCTGTGATTGTCATGCTGGCATACACTTCTTCCTCCACCTGGTTAACAGACTGATGTGACTACCTTTCAAAAAATTATATAACCTGGTCAGTTTGGCACATCAGTATGGTGATGGAATACCTTTTAGTTTCAATTTTGCTATCTGGAAGCTATTTGAATGCTCAATGAATCAACCATGTGCACATCTACAGCAAAAACAAAAAACAAAAACAACAAAAAAACAAAAAAACACCCGCCAATCATCTTGTTCGTTCATGGGCTGCAGCTCCCACATTCACTCGTATGAACAAAAGTGGGCTTTTACGTGTATGACCGTTTTTACCCCACCATGTAGACATGTAGCCATGTATTATTTTCAAAGCATCTTTTCTTTTTAAGTATACAGAGTACACTCTTTGCATCATCATCAAATTGCTGTGTGATGCGGTTCATCACACAACACCAGCTGGTCAACTGTCCACACAAAAACCATGCCCACTGCAAGCAAAGTTTCCTCAATGTCTCTGCACAAAGTAGCACAGCCAGTGGACTGATCATTTGATGCAACTCTCATGTGCATGCGCGCACACACACACACACACACACACACACTTATGAAATTCACTTGAATACACACAAACACACACATACACGCACCCATGTGCACACACAACCTAATACACACACGCACAACTAGACACACACACACACACACACACAGTGACACACACAAACACACACACACACACACAACCTGAAACACACATGCACAACTACACACACACACACACACACACACACACACACACACACACACACACCCTGATACACTCACTGTTGTTAGGAAATCCAACACCCTCCACAAGTGGCACACAGCTATTCTTGGACACGGCGAGAGTGGCGATCATGCTAGTGCTGTTCTTTGTGAGTTTGAACCTCCATCCATCATAAGGCAAGCCACCAGACATTGGGCCCATGTAGGTGGAGCCCAAATATTCTGCATCGTCTGGAGGGAAATAATAGAAATAAACATACAATACATCAAGCGGTCTGTGTGTGTGTGTGGATATGTCTAAAAATTAAGCATACATATTCAGGACTGTCCGGGAATAACTTACACATATATTTTACAATGTTTCAAATCTTGCGGGATGGTGGATATACTGGTTTGTTGGTTACCAATCACAGGTGCAGTTCTTGAAATCACCTGGGGATAGCAAATATAGATGTACAGCAACAGAAGACACGGAAGACACAAAAATGAAACACGAACTTTAGTGTCATCTGGAAAGAGCAGGAATAATCAAATATACAGTACTTACAGAGAAAAAAAACTCAGTGATTCTGGATTCATTCTGTGTGTTTCTTCTGGGGGAGGGTGGGGGGGGGGGTCACTAAGCTGCATGCTTTGAGTTTTGCGGACTTTGTTTGAGTGCTGTAGTTACTCAACCAATGCATTTGTTGTGGAATATCTAACGCCCTTGAACTCATCTGGACCTGGGCAAGGTTGCATAAGTGATCTCAGCAGCAATAAGTTTGCCTAGTGTAAAGAATTTTCCAAAGTCTACGCTAATTCTACAGACTTATCAAAAGCCTTAATGCAGAGCAAAAACATAGCTCCGCTAGGATGGTTCATGCAACCTTCAGCCCTAGCTTACGTTACAAACTTTGTGCTGTAAGTGACAGTGATCAAAGCATACTAACCTGGAATACATTGCACAAGAGCCATACTGTAAGGCATCTTGAAGCAGTAATCGGGAGCAGCGGCAGGCACAACATACAGCATATCCTGCAACAGCAGCACAGAGCACATTCATGAACAGCATGGAAGCTTTAAGATTAACTTAAAAAAACTGAAAAAAAAATTATACTCAAGAGTGTTCCTGGGAAATTCGTGATTTTACATATACATAATGTACATGTAAAAGTAATGAAAAAAGCACCTCACAAGCATGTGTCCCAAATTTTCTTTACTGTGGTTTTGGTGGACAGTGCACATGTTCGCAGATGACATAGATCTACTAGGAGGCAGCAACAAAGAACTACAAGACCTCACCAAGAGACTAGAAGGAAGAGCAGGTGCATACGGAATGGAAGTGAGCACCGAGAAAAGCAAAGTGTTGGTAAACAGCTCAACCAACACCCAAGCTCAAATCTTCATGAACGGACAACAACTTGAAGAAGTGGATGCTTTCAAATATCTCGGCACCACCCTCACAAACGACGGTCGCTCAACAACTGAAATAAAGATTAGGATAGCGATCGGAACATCAGCAATGGCTAAGCTCAGCAAGATTTGGAAGAACAGAGAGATCAGCTTTCCAACAAAGATCAAACTGTACCGATCCCTTGTGCTATCCATACTGCTGTATGGATGTGAAAGTTGGACTTTAACAGCAGAGACTACTAGGAAAGTCCAGACGTTCGAGACAAAATGCTTCAGACGATTGCTTGGAATCTCATGGAAGGACAGAAAGACCAATGACTTTGTCAAGAGCCAAATAACCATGCTAGCGGGTCCACTGGAACCACTCAAGGAATGGACCAATATGGATAGCGCTACGCTGATACGACAGGCAGAAGATAGAACCGGATGGCGTCGTCTGACTACGGAATCGTCCCTCATGTCTCCTCTATGCCCATCCCGGGCAGAAGAATGAATGGAATGGAATGGAATGCACATGTTGCAACACACAGGTGCTAGTGTTGCACTGTCTGAACACCACACACATTCTGTGTCGCACAGCACAAAAGTCATCCGCTAGAATTCACTCCCTTGATATTTCTGAGTGAGAAATGGTGGTGGTGGTGTGTGTGTGTGTGTGTGTGTGTGTGTGTGTGTGTGTGTGTGATTTTTTTATTTGGGGGAGAGGGGGATCTTTCTTGTTTTATTTTGTATTTTAGTCCTCAGCTGCATGCAAGTACACAGAGCATCTTGGGGTGGTTGTTTTCTCATACATGTGTTGTATATGTGTAAGTTGCACCACATTTTTTTAAGTTGATAATGTTAAATATAAAAAAGCATATTCTACAGAAAAGAAAATATTTTTATGAATCTATACCTTTCTTTTATACCTTTTCAAATGTGTTTTAGGAAAGCAGCATGACATATAGATTTATATAATTTATTATGCTTTTGCGACTATGCTAACACCTTCAAAAGTTTTGGGCTCACTTTAACCTTTGTTATGATTTTTGTCCAACTCACCTTGTCAAAGTCAATCAAAACCTTTTGGTTCAATTTCTGGAACCAGAACTCACAGAGTAATTCATCATCACTTGCTGCTTTTTGTCATAGTCCATCTGAACATCAAGCATAAGCTGCAACACACAACCAAGAGTACACCATGAACACAACTTGAACTGCATCACCTGTTGAACTGCTTCATCAACAAGCTGGGATTATATAACTGCTGTATTATATATAATACTGTGTGTATGTGTATGGTTTTTACCCTACCATATGGAAAATCATTTGCGTGTGTGTGTGTGTGCATGTGTGAGTGTGTATGTGTGCGTGTGTTCTGTTGGCTTTGTTTGTGAGTGTGAGTGAGTGAGTGTGTGTGTGTGTGTGTGTGTGTGCGTGTTGTTGTCTTCAGTTTAACGTCTTTCCACTTGAAGTGATATTAGATGTGTGCGTGTGTGCATGCATGTGTGTGTGCCTCTGTATGTGCACCCTCATGCATGTTGTCAAGTCTTTTTTCTGCCAGGTTGTATGGAATTGCAGGCCATATAGTTCTAATTGTCTTTCAACAACATCACAATGTATTAAGATGGTGGAGTGATAGCCTAGAGGTAACGCATCTGCCTAGGAACGCTCTGGTTCATGGCACAGTCGCCAGTATTTTCTCCCCCTTCACTTGACCTTGAGTGGAGGTCTGGACGCTAGTCATTCGGATAAGACAAACTGAGGTCCAGTGTGCAGCATGCACTTAGCGCACATAAAAGAACCCATGGCTACAAAAGAGTTGTCCCTGGCAAAATTCTGTAGAAAAATCCATTTCGATAGGAAAAACTAATTAAAAAAAAAAAAACTGCAGGCAGGAAAAAAAAAAATGGGTGGCACTCTCGGTGCAGTGATGCACTCTCCCTGGGGAGAGCAGCCCAAATTTCATACAGAGAAATCTGTTGTGACAAAAAGAGTAATACAATACAATACAAAACAACTCAATACAAGATTCTCTCTCTCTCTTCAACTGGCTGCTTTATTTCCACATCACCAGAAATTTTCAATGGTCACTCAGAGGAAGCTAACATGTCTGGAATAAGATGCACACACACACATGCACACACACACACACACACACACACACACACATATGACTGCACAAATGGTCGAGGACCATACACATTAAAAAAAAAAGGAACGTGGACATAAATATACGATTATATAGCTAACTGACATTTATCACATTTTGGTGGAGGACTGGGGGGGGGGGGGGGGGGGGGGGGGTTGAAACCACTGGGGAGGACACAACACACTGTTTTTAGTTTTAAAATATTGCAACTACAAAATTTTGTAAATCATTGTTGAAATGAAAATAAGAACAGAACTTTTTTTTTTGCAAGGGTGAGAAAAAAGGTTTGTAAAAAAGCATATTGTAGATGGTAAAACCATTGTGCACTCCTGTTAATCAATATTTCAGTGAACTGTTTATGCATGGAAATGGAAAGGCCAAGTGGTTAAACCTTTGCACTTTCAGTTACAGCATCCCAGGGGTCCTGGTTCATTCCTGGTATTGGCTGACTGAAACAACCTGCCTGAAACAGCTATAGCAGCAGACACCTTGGACACCTTTAAGTCTAGGGTGCCCCCCCAGTCAGTAGTTAATTAGATAATAGGTCCCCTACCCCCCCCCCCCCCCCCCCTCCTCCTCCCCACCCCCTCTCTTACCCCAATACTTTTGGGTTTTTTAATTTATTTTTGGGGCCCTGCTGTCTTAGATCAGCAAGGGACCGGCTAGCTCGGAAGGGCGAAAAGTGAAGTGATAGTAGCCTGCCGGAGAACCCACTTAGAGTAGGACTAGGTTTTCATCCTCACTAATAGGTCTGTCGCTTTCTGTAGTTTGTTTTTCTTTCATCGCAACCCAACAAAAACGGCGTAAAAATCAAATTGATGATTGTGGCCGTCAACGCAGTGAAAGTGAAAGTGAAACAGACATGTCGACCTGCTGTTGTGCCAGAACCCCCTTTGCAGTTATAGACTTATACCATGTAGATCAATTTTTTATGCACATTAAAGAGCTTGTTGTCCATGCCTGGTGGGTTATTACTCATAGAATCACAGAAATGTCCAGCATGCACCAACTACATGATAACTGAGGAAGTAGTGGTTGGTTGTGCAGTTGGAAAAATTATCACTGCCATCCATGCAGACAAAGCTGGCAAATCATTACAAGAAAAACATAGGGTAAACCGTAAAGTGAGTTCTTTTAATTCAAAGGTTTTGTATCTTATGTCTTATTTTGATAAATTCCGTTTCATATTCTGTATCAGAACTCATTTACATACCCAAAGCAAATTTTCCAATATTTTCTTAAGAGTTTGTTGCCAGAGTGTATTTTTGTTTGTTTCTTTTTATGTTGTTGTTTGTTGTTTTCAAATGCGTTTCGGTCAAGAGAGTAGAGATTGACATTTACAAGCATGGTGAGTGAGCAACAAACACAGACAGACAGACAGACAGACACAGAGAGAGAGAGTAACCCGTTTACTACATAATAATTTCAAACTTACCGTCTCTTCCGAGTTAATCGATCCCAGGGGGGTCATAATGGCCGAGTACTGCTTTGGCAAGCAGCACCTTTGTGGCGCCTCCATAACCTTCACGGGACCCCCGCTGACTGAAGTGACCGCCACCACAGCAACGAAAAGAGCGATATGCAGCTTCATTTTGGCACAAAACGTTAGTCGGGATGTTGATGCTTCTGATGACAACTTTTTCGAAGAATGAACTGGCACCGTCTCAGTTGCACCGATCTTAAAAAACCTGCCAATGATGTCAATCGTCGCAGTCACGAGACTGACAACGTGCTTCCGCTCTATTTTTAGAGAAAAGGCGAGATGTCAGGTGAAGGATTCAGTTTGGTGACTGCGAATGTGTCGGTGTGTGTTGGGGGATGGGGGTGGGAGGTGTCGTAACGTGGTGTGGTGTGATGCGATGTGGTGTGATGTCTGTCAATGGTGTTACGATGTCGAGTCAATCTGTCACAGTGTCCCACACCTTTGCCTTCTGTCACTGATGTCGTTGAATTAAACAGCTGATTTTGTGAAGCTGTATTAATTTACCAGAAACAGTCATTAGGAAGTTCAACGAGTTTTATTTCAACCACTCTGCTCCGCTGACAACCCGACGATCTAGTTTGCTGGATAGCTTCCTATTGATTTAAAATCTCTCTCTGTCTGTCTCTGTCTCTGTCTCAGTCTCTCTCTCTCTCTCTCTCTCTCTCTCTCTCTTTGCCGTCTCTCTACAGTCTATTTCTGTCTCTCCTACCTTTCTGTCGACCACTTTCCGTTTCATCACAGTCTACTGTTGTCCAAACTGTCATAAAATGTCACATACGAAGTTTTGTGAAAATTTTGGGCCTGTGTGTTTCTTGTTGGACTGTTGCAAGTCTTGTGTGTTCTGTCGTTTTGTGCAGTTTTACGTGTAGTCGGCAGCATGAAGCGTTTGAAATATGGAACATAATTTACCTAACTATATTTGAATCAACATAACTCTCATTCAATAACTAAACGTGTATTAAACCCAGAGTCTGAATAGCCTGTTGCGATCATGTGTGTGGTGTGATGTCCCTAGATTTGGAGTATCGTGGGGTCGGTGTTTGTGTAGATTTTTGTTGTTTAATGAAAGGCGAACCTCACTGGAAGTTTTCAAAAGAAAGAAATGATAAAATAAATGAAACATTTTGAGCGATAAAAATAAACTAATGATAAAAGTATGGTTCACTTTCGAAGTCGTGTGATTGAGTGTGTGTTTGGTGGATAAGGCCCATCAACTTTTAGTTGAATTAGATAAGTGGCACCGATTACATCACGTCCCAGACATACCGACAAATCATTCAAACGAGTCAATTTGTAAACATTTTTATCTGCCAATGGAGTAAAAGAAGTAACCAAAATTCACATTAAAACTAAACAATGACGTCGGAAAAATTCTTCATCAAAAAATTGTCATTGCCCATTAGTTTCATTTGATAGTGGATCATTCAGTTTTTTAGTAATCCCACACCACACAAAACACACAACACACAAAGCCATGACCGGCATACGACCGAAAATAAAACCACACTGCTCCAAAGACATGAAATGCGCTAAAACA
>NC_134876.1:65626808-65631808 GCF_041734735.1 Babylonia areolata
CTTTTGCAACTTATCCGACGTAAATCGGTTCAGGAATCATTTAGAAATGTCACTGAACACCTTGTAAGAAACACAATTGTTGTCGGATTTGGCCTGATTAGCTCCGATCTGCTTCGCAGGACACGTGATTGTCTTTGTAGTTCGCTTAACTTGCATAAATTGGCACAGTGAGTGATGAGTGGTCACTTCATACCTGGTCAGTCATCTGATCAGAGCCGCACTCTCTTGCTGCGTCGCAAGCAGTTTGAGTGTGTCGTGTGTCCCCACAACGGCGGACATCTACGTATCACTGCACTGTCTTCTCGCATTGTCTTCTCTTCTCCTTTGTCTTCTTCTATTCTTTTCTCCTTTGTCTTCTTCTATTCTCTTCTCCTTTGTCTTCTTCTTAGTTTTTCTCCACATAACTATTGTAAATAAAACGATAGAAAAACCCATTTGTGACTGGCCTCTATATGTTCCTGGCCTGTGCGCGGGAATTCTTGTCTATCCTTTAATACAGTAAATCATCATTTAGGTAGTTCTTTTGTACCGTACCCTATTAGAACCACTCGGTTCAGTAACGCGGCTACATATATTACGAAGACGATAGCTAAGGAATTATAACTTTATAATTGGCAAATTAATGGTGAAGATGTGTGACTGAATCTAGGGAAGTTAGTGAAATTGTACAGGGCACACACGCATCCACTCATACGCTTGTGACTGACGGGACTTACTGACAAGACAAGACGGAGACAGGCCTAAACACGTACATTAGCCAAGATGAACTGAAAGTATTTTTATTTTGGTTTAAAGAGCTTGTGGGTTGGCGCTGGGCCGAGACCCAGCCGCAACAGCAGTACTGCTGATGGCGCCATCGTCGAGGGTAGCCAAGGCACTGAGGAGCAGCCTGTGTCAAAGCTGAAGGCGCCGAGGAGCAGCCTGTGTCAAAGCTGTGAAGGCGCTGAGGAGCAGCCTGTGTCAAAGCTGTGAAGGCGCTGAGGAGCAGCCTGTGTCAAAGCTGAAGGCGCTGAGGAGCAGCCTGTGTCAAAGCTGAAGACGCTGAGGAGCAGCCTGTGTCCTGGACCGAGCTGTGTTGTTGCCCTTTATAGTTTGAGTATGTGAGTGAATGAGTGAATTTTTCAAATATAGTTTTTTTGTATATAAATACTTGCAAAGATATCCGTCTCCTGGTGATTATGCACGTGAACATGGCTGACTGAGAGGAGTGAGATCTGAAATTTTCTGTCTTTATAATAGTTTATCTAAACGGGTATGAATAGATGTCTTTACATCGTCCTGGGTTTGCCTTAACTAAACCCTCATCCAGCCTCCATGCTCTCCGTAACGGAAACAAACTTTGCTTTGATAGCCTGCATTGATTCTAATTGGTTCAAAATTACTACTCATCCCACTGATCCCCACTGCCTCGATCCCTCCCGGGCGTACTATTGCAAGCCAGTGTAGAATGTCCCACGTGGCCACGAGGGGGTGGTGGATAAAATCCAACTAGAGTGAGGACGTCATATACAATGTACTCCCACCCCCCGGGGGGGACTTGAGGGGGGGGGGGGCGGGTCATTCCGGTTGACACATAACCCGGGTTTAACCCCCTGACTGCCACTGATGCAAGTACAAATCACGGTCATGGTGACGTAATCGACGACACCACTTTCATCAAAAGAACAGAAATAACTCTGGAAGGCTGAAATCCACACATTCGATCCTGAGTGGTATAGATATAGATATATCTCCGAACCATTCTCTCAGGTTTGGGCTGATTGTTCGGGATATTGATCCATGACTTGAAATACCACTCTCTGCTGGTTTTTCTTCTTCCTCTTTTTTTCCCGGAAGTAAAGGGGTTAAATTGGGCTAGCGGGATAGGAGCACGGAGTACTAAAAACCCAACAGGGCAACGAATAGGCTGTTACATCGGATCTGTTGACTCGAGCCCCCAAAACACGTACACCCCATGAAAGTACGGTAGGTAGGCCTAACTACGAACGATCCAGTCGAGGCGACCAGCTCAAGGTACGTGTTGTACATATTACAGGTTGTACGATCGTCAATTTTAGCTCTTCTGATTTTAAATTTGATTCTGATTCTCCGATTTGCCAGGTTGCACCAGAAAAAATCCGTCTTCTAATCGTTTTTTTCAACGGTTGAAATGACAGGGGTGTTAATGCGAATGGGCAAGACTAATTGCGAACGATGGGTCTGGGTACATGTCAGTGGACAATTGAAACAAGCAGGCATGCTTGAACTCATTAGACCGAGATAGCTTATAGTTGGGACACCGTACCACGCTGTTGTATTGTTGGATTTAATTACACACAACACACACACACACACACACACACACACACACACACACACACACACACACACACACACACACACACACACACACACACACACCGCACCACTCCACACCGCACACAAACACACCCTTTTGAGAGTGCTTAGTAACTGTACAGCATCGTTCGCAAATACACTCGCGTCAAAACATCCTCTGGTCTACTTGCAAACGACACTTTTTTTTCTTCTTCTTTGTTGTTGTTGTTGTTTTTTTGTTTGTTTGTTTTTGTGAAATGTGTGTGGTGAGAACGCTTCGAAGTGGGTCGGCACACGAACCGTCGGTCTCCGAGTCGGGTTGACTGCAGCCCACAGTACTGACTGTTCTTCCGTGGACCTTAATAACAAAGACCGTGTAACGAGAGGTTTCGGTTTCCCAAACAGCTTTGGCCGGTGTCTCAATAACCTGTATCAGTGACACCGTTTAAACCTTACGCCACACTATTGTCTAATAATAACAATGACAAGAAGAAAATGACCAAGAAGAACTGAGCAGAAGACGAAGAAGCAGAAAAGGGGGGGGGGGGGAATCCTGAAAACAAATTGAACACGTGAACAGTTCTATGCAGAGAGGGTCGGAATGGTAGTGGTGGGGTTGGGGGACGGTGGCGGGGGGGGGGGGGGGGGGTGGAGGGGGGGGGTGGAGGCACAAACCTATGAATATACACGCCCTTGGGGGCAAACCCGTTCAGGTTACAGCGTCACAAGTACATGTTATGGGTACAAGCTCTGTTATGTTGCGATGACGATGCCGACGACGACGACAACAACGACCATGATAATGATGGTGACGACACTGACGACGACGATGAGTCTAACGGGACGATGATGACGACGAAAATCATGATGATACTCTTCAGTTCGTTCGCGCCATCGTTTCGTTGTGGTCAAAAGTACGTCACAAGGGTGTGAAACTACATAAAAAAGTACAGAAAATTTATCCTTTGATTATGACACACCCCACGAAGCTCCCTCCTCACTCACACACACGCAGACGCATACGCACACGCACGCACGCACGCACGCACACACACGCACACACACACACACACGTGTACACGCATATGCACACGCGCACACACACACACACACACACACACACACACACAAACAAACACACACGTGTACTCCACACTTGCACACACACACACACACACACACACACACACACACACACACGTGTAGTCCACACACACACACACACACACACACACACACACACACACACACACACACACACACACACGTGCACACACGCCCCCTTCCTCTTCAGTTCTTGCCCTGACCTTCTTCAGTTTATTCTTGTCCGCTTTTCGCTGGCGATGTCAACAGTGGGAATCATTCGAAAACAAGAATGCAGCACACGTCAATGCAACAATGCAATCCAATACAATTCAATTCAATACGGTACGATACGATACGATACGATACGATACGATACAGTAAACATACTACACTGCAATACACACTATACAATGCAGCACGTCTCCACGCAACGCAGCGTCATACTATCAGTACAATGCAACACAACGCAACGGGACGCAACGCCATACAACATAATAAAATGCAATACAACACAGCACAACATAATACAACGCAATACAACACAGCACAACATAATACAACACAATACGACACAGCACAACATAATACAACACAATACGACACAGCACAACATACTACAACACAATACGACACAGCACAACATACTACAACACAATACGACACAGCACAACATAATACAACACGGCACAACATAATACAACACAATACGACACAGCACAACATACTACAACACAATACGACACAGCACAACATACTACAACACAATACGACACAGCACAACATGCTACAACACAATACGACACAGCACAACACGCTACAACACAATACGACACAGCACAACATACTACAACACAATACGACACAGCACAACATACTACAACACAATACGACACAGGGCAACGCCGTGTCGGGTAACGTAAAGCAACGTCATTTTGATACAACGCAACGCCATACAATACAACGCAACCCCAATACAAAACAATGATATACAACGCAGCGCAATGAACACAAAGCCATACAGTACAATACAACACAATACATACAATACTATACAATGCAACAAAATACAGTACAACACTATACAACACAAAATTATACTATACAACACAACACAATATAACACAACACAACACAATACAACACAACTACAACCACAAGAAGAGCACAAAAAAACACCACCAGCAAGAAGCAGAAACGGCTTCAACATGAACACTGAGATATAAAACCAATCACTCAATCAATCAGAATGCTATCAATGTCCTCACAAAACGATGCAAGGAAAAGTTGGCTTGGCTTGTGGGCGACAAGGCAGCATTGAATGGTGTACCTACAACAGTACTACAGTAAAATAGCATTTTAATAGTCATAAATATGGGAACAGAATCAAAATTGAGCACTGTTACTCGAAACCTCATTATATCGGAAACTACGACACAGAAATGCATGACAGGGATTTCGACAAGTCAACAACAACAAAAAGGTGGGGGGGGGGGGGATAAAAAACAACAACAAAAAAACACGAAAGTAGACCTTCATCAGGTATCAAAGATGCATTTTGCAATAATTTGCAAGACAACTGATAAAACAAAATGTTGATT
>NC_134876.1:65639308-65654308 GCF_041734735.1 Babylonia areolata
GTTTGGCTGAAAAATCGCCCACCGAAAGATATTTGGGAAGCACGAACTGACAACACAGTCGTGAAAAGAAACCAATAAAAAATATCATCATGATTTTAAAACTTTAACGGGAAGTGTAAGGGAGAATATAAAGTATTGTGCTTTCCTGGATTGGACATTTCATATGATTTATCCCTGATATTGTTTATTTTTGTTTGAAGTATTTATAATCAGAAAGGAGTGTCTTTACGTTGTTATGTTTATACCTGGGTAAGAGTGAAGTCAGAATGCGAACGTTGTGTGCGAGTCTATCTCTCGTGTGAGCTTGAGTTGAGTGAATGCGGCAGTGTGACAGTGGTGACCCCGACTAAGAACTACTGTTGTAGTTTGAGAATTTAGATTTCCATTTGTTACCCCTCCCCAGAGTGAGTTAGCTCCAACCTTTTCTTGCTCGTGTATTGGAAGCAAAGGGGGTATGGTGTTGGAGAGACAGACTCTTCCCCTCTGAATATATTTTAGAACTGTTAGCTCCAATCTTTTCTTGGAGAGACAGACTCTTCCCCTCTGAATATATTTTAGAACTGTTAGCTCCAATCTTTTCTTGGAGAGACAGACTCTTCCCCTCTGAATATATTTCAGAACTGTTAGCTCTAACCTTTTCGTGTTCGAGAATTGGAAGTAAGGGGGCATGGCGTTGGAGAGACATGTTCTTTCCAATTGAATAATAATAGCGTTTTTGTTTTGTCGTGTTTTTGTTTGTAGGTAGGATACTAGTTTTCTCCCCAGATTTTGTTTTTGAAAACATTTTTGCTGTATCCCGTTGATACGTTGTGATACATTGAGTTTTCGGGTACCCCGTCTCCAGGTTTACGGGTAGTGGTTGCCATTAGGGTGCCATTAGAGGGCTTTCTTTGTCTTTTCCTCAAATCTTCTATCTCAGTTGACATTTCCGTTCTTGGTTCTTTCTCCCACTTTGAAAACTCTCCATATAATCTACATCAGTAAGCTCCTATCTATTGTATAGTTCCCTTGTTGAATTTTAGATAAGGCTTCTGATAGTATGTGTGGTATATGTAATACTGTATAAAAATTGTGTACTTGTATTGTGACTTTGTATATCTTTTCCAATAATTCTGCCAAGATTTCCACTATTTTTCAGTGTGTACACTTTTTTGTTTTTCCACTTAATTTGCTGAGTGGTTGAACTACAATAGATTAGCATTTACTACAGCACGTTTTGAGTCACATTTGGAAATAATTGTCATTATTCTTTCGGATTTTGACATGACTTTAGAATTAATGTTCCTACTGTGCATGTGTCAGAACCAAAAGCGTGTGCTTCTGATGTATCTCACATTGTACCTGTGGATTGTGTGTACCTGTGGATTGTGTGACATTTTTTGACAACTCCCCTGCTAGTCAAGTGGTCATTTCCCCAACCCCTGTATTCTGTACGACTGCTGTTGGTGTTGTACAAGATAGTGACGATACTGTTACTCTCCCTACTCTGTCTGTCCAGGGTCAGACATACAACGACGTGAAAATTGCCGAAGACTTACTCACCTCTCAGACACAAGACATGAATTCCTCATTGAAGGACTTCTCTGACATACTGACGGACAAACCAGGTGATATAAAAAAAATGTTGACCCTCACAGAATCGTACTGACATCTGATACCCCTGTATGTGTGAAACCATATCCATTACCATTCACAAAGAAGCAAATAAACGAACGTGAACTGAAACTCATGTTCTTCTTCACCGTACAGTGCACCTGTGTTGCTGGTTTCAAAACCTGATGGTTCAGTTACGTTCTGTATTGACTATCGTGCACTTAATAAAGTCACGGTATTTGATGCTGAGCCAATCCCTGATGTTGAAGAGCTTCTCTACCAGCTAGCAAAGGCCCGGTACTTTGTAAAAATTGATCTTACAAAGGGTTACTGACAGATACCAATGGCACAAGAGGAAAAATACAAAACAGCTTTTCAGACCCCTTTTGGTCTTTACCAACGGGTCCGCATGCCATTTGGGTTACAGAACGCTCCTGCAACTTTTGCACGCATGATGAGAAATCTGCATTTGCATGAGTTGTCAGCTGTCAGTTTCCTTGACGACATTCTTCTGGCACAAGAGACCTGGAAACTCCTTTTGTCTGCATCACGCAAACTTTTTCTGCGACTGAGTTCTTTTGGTCTCACTGCCCGGCCATCAAAAGTTCTCGCTGGTTTTGGAACAAGAGTTCCTTGGCCACACTATTTCAGTGGGCAAGATCACGCCAGAGAGGAAGAAAGTGGAAAAAATTTTAAACCTGCAAACTCCCACTTCCATGAAGCAAGTAGGATCAGTGCCAGGCCTTCTGTCCTACTACAGACGGTACGTACCTGACTTTGTTTCCCTTACTGCCCCTTTGACTGACTTCACGAAAGGACAGAGCAAACGGCCCATTAAATGGACAGAAGACTGCCAGAATTGTTTGAAGAAAATATAGGACGTTCTTAACACGGTGCCTTTATTGGTTTTACCTGATCTTTCACGGGAATTTGTCCTGCGAACAGATGCCAGCATGGGAGGTGTTCTCCTCCAGAAAAGAGATGACTTGCTGCATCCAGTGCAATTTACCAGCAAAAAGTTCACAACAGCTCAGCAAAAGTACTCAACCATCGAGTGTCTGGCTATTGTGTGGGCTTTTGAAAAATTCGCTCGCTTTCTGTCTGGACATCCTTTCACTCTTCAGACTGACCACAGACCTTTGACTTTCCTCAAAGCGTCAAAGTCCAAGAACAGTCGCCTTCTGCGCTGGTCTCTGGCGATCCAAGAGTACAATTTCCAGGTCGAGCCCATCTCTGGCACTAACAGCACAACAGCGGATCTGTTGTCACGTGAGTGAGATTGCTGATTAGTATTTGCATTCCACAAGTGATATTGCTGTCATGTGTTTTTTTTCTATAAGATATGTGTATCGCATGAGACGGATTTTACTTCCATGAAATGTGACAATGTATTGGAAGATGTTGCCATTTGCCATACTCTGTTTTTTCTTCTTCTTCCTTTTTTTTTTTTTTTTTTTTTTTTTTTTTGAATCAACATGTCATTGGTTGTCATACCACAACGCACAACGATTAGTATGGTCTGAGTGTTAATTATGCTTTTTCTTTTTTCTTTTTTTTTTCTTTTTTTTTTATTAGCAAGGTGTTGATAGTAAGAGAATCATTTGATCATTTGATATATCATGTGATTAATATGCAAGGCTTGTACAATGAAAAGAAACCAATAAGAATTATCATCATGATTTTAAAACTTTAACGGGAAGTGAAAGGGAGAATATAAAGTATTGTGCTTTCCTGGATTGGACTATGATTTATCCCTGAAGGGAAAATGTGAACATGATTCTTTATTTTTGTTTGAAGTATTTATAATCAGAAAGGAGTGTCTTTACGTTCTTATGTTTATACCTGGGTAAGAGTGAAGTCAGAATGCGAACGTTGTGTGCGAGTCTATCTCTCGTGTGAGCTTGAGTTGAGTGAATGCGGCAGTGTGACAATTCGATTCGTGTATCTATCTATTGTCTGTTCATCTGTCCGTTTCTGTCTGGCTTCCAACCGTTATGTCTGTGTATGTCTGTCAGTCTGTCTATCTATATATCTATTCAAACTGAAAAGGACCTCTTGGATTTTTTTTTTCGTCTGATTCATCAGAAAGTTAGCATCCACGGGAGACAAACCTGCTGTAACATCAGGAATACCGTGGCTGCGGATTATCTCCCTTAGTGAAAATTCAACAGTTGCAGTCTTTGAAGGATTAAAACAAATTTTTTTGAATTGTCTTCCACCCCCATTGCCCACCCCTTCTTTGGCTCACATGTTGAAACTAAGTGAGACTGTGTAATAAGTGTTCCGTTTGTCTGGGTATGTGTATGTATGCATGTATGTAGGTTTGTAGGTAGGTGTTAATGCCGGTGTGCTCTGATCTCTCTCTCTCTCTCTCTCTCTCTCTCTCTCTCTCTCTCTCTCTCTCTCTCTCTCTGTGTGTGATCCAAATTAAAGGCGAACCTATTGAACAGGTCAGTGATCATAAAGTTCTGGGGATCATAATTGACAACAGTCTCACTTGGAATCCTCACATAAATTCCCTTTGCAAAAAGACAGCCCAGAAAACCCATCAACTATCCAAAATCAAACATTTCCTTGACCTTCACTCACGGAAATTATTTTTTCAAGCATATATCCTGTCTACAGTAGATTATGCATCAACACTATGGGACTCCGCAAGTGTGAACACCATGAAGCCATTACAGAATCTTCACATGATACACGGAGGCTCAAGCTGGCACTCCTAAAAAAGACTTCCCTTTTGGACTCCGACTATAAACAAGCGAATATTCTCCCACTAAACCGTAGATTAGAGTATAATAAAGGAATCGTTGTGCAAAAGATTGACAGGTAATGCACCACCAACATTAATCAGAGACAAATTTTCTGTAAATTCATCAAGGAACACCCCTAAAGTCCATATCCCAATCCCAAGAATTGACTTGTTCAAATCCAGTCTGGTTTATTCAGGCGCCACCCTATGGAACTCACTCCCAGAAACAATTAAACAATACCATTGTCCAACCACATTCCAAAAAACATTGCCTTTCCCATCTTATGCCATAATGTGTTGTGTAAATAGTTCATTTTAATCAGTGATACTGTTTGTCAAATGTGTATGGTTGACTGAGATCCTCCCTCACCCTTCATCCCCCATTCTGGTCTGTGGTGCAGTGTCAGTGTGTTGTGTGTTTGTTTCTTTCATTTTCCTGTGCATTTTACTAACACCATGCTTGTGCCTGTATGTCGTGTGTGTGTGTGTGTGTGTGTGTGTGTGTGTGTGTGCTTTTTTTTTTAGATAATTTTTCGGATTTTTTAGGCTCCTTTGTTATGCATTTCTACTAACACCGATGCTTTCATTTTATTTAGTATTGCGGTGTAGTGTAGACCCTATATCAGGGCGGGCCGGACCGGATGTTTTAAAAAAAAAAAAAAAGCACACCAGTGCTTATCTATTATCCTCGAAATAAAGAATTTGTCTTGTCCTCTCTCTCTCAGTCTCTCCGTCTCTCTCTGAGTGAGTGAGTGTGTGTGTGTGTGTGTGTGTGTGTGTGTGTGTGTGTGTGTGTGTGTGTGTGTGTGTTGTGTGCGCATGCATGTTCTGAAGGGGGTTGGGGGTTGAATATTGTGCGCGTGTCTGACGGAGTCACTGAGTAACGAAGGAGAGGGTGCCGGAGTCAGTCGGAATGCGTGCTATTTTAGAACGGGTAAACGGTTCTGGTCTGACTGAGGAGTCCTCGAAATACTCCTTGGACGAATATCATCTCAATGGCAGTTTTCCCCGGGAATATACCATGCGACTAAAAGATTTATCGGGAAATGTTTCAAATGCCCGGGAGAACGTTTTTCAGGCAGGGAGCGTACACGTTTCCCACCAGCCCTCCAAAAAAAAAAAACGGGGATTTCCCTTTGTGGCTTGTCCAATGACATTCAGTTTCAGTGGCAGTGCAACGAAGGCAAGTCAACCTCCTGGTAATTTTATTTTGATTTTAGATCGTTTTCGTCTTTATGTTTAAGTAATTGTTAAGCTGTCAAGATTGGAGTTGTGGCTAGTTCTTTCTATATACAAAAAACCGTCTGATATCTGTTCGAAATATGAGAGAACGAGCAGAAAATGTTTCCGTTGAGATCTCAGTGTGTGTGTCGACTGCGCAACTCGCACAAGCTGGAATACTTCCTTCTTGCTTGTTGGGGCCACATCTGTTCTGGGAACGTTTTTCGGTTTTGGTTCCTGCAAAAAGCCCATAAAACACCCGGTATATTAGGGTTGTTGGTCATAATTATGTATGTTAGTATTTTTACCTGTCTTGGCCATAACACAATGTTGTTGACGACAGATTTGAAAATACTGACTAGTGTTATCGATTGCTACTCCGCACCCATGCAGCCTTGTTGTTCATGTCACTGTGACAAGGAAAGTACAGGAGACAAGTCTTTGCCTGGATCGTCGAATCGTACAAATAGGATCAGCGCAGATGACATACATGCAGTCACACGTACCGTCGATAGCACTGTGTCGTGTTATGAAAAATGAACATGAAAAAAAGAAGAAGAATTGATGGCTACTTTGTTCATTCGTTTAGTTACATAATTCACACACACACACACACACACACACACACACACACACACACACACACACACACAGCTCAGGACCAGGAACTTTATGAGTTTCCCAGACATTACACGCACAATGGGTATCATTCTGTGTCCGCCATGGAGTCTTTTCTATGAATGATTCTTAAGCAGTTTCAAAGTTGTTTTCGCATGCTGCTGTTCAGTATTACTGATGGTCTGTGTCAGTCACCGATATAAGTAGTAGTAGTAGTGTAGTAGTAGTAGTAGTAATAGTCAGTCAGTGTTGTCACTCGGCTGAGAGACGAATGTGTTTGGGAACGCAGACTGAGACAGTCAATACGGGCTCATCTTAGGTTTTTGTGAGTCAAGAACAAACCAACAAAAAGCGGATCACTACGATATGTTTTAACAATGATAAAACAGGATCAAGAAGATAACCCACGATATCTAAGTGGCCCGCCCGTCAAATGGTAGTCTAAATCGGGCCATGACGGAAACTGCGCCTCCCATAAAGTGAATTCTGCGTGGTGGAATTGCTTCAGATTGAATCAGCGAGCAAAGTACATTTCTTTACACGTACGCAGGAAACGCATTGAAACGTCACAGTGTGTGTTGGAGGCTGTTGTCTTGATTGCCTCGATAATTATAGGACCCCGATACTGAACACTCGCGAAACAAAACTGGTAGGCCTACCGGCCACAGCACTGTTGTTGTTTTAAGCCGTGGGTAAAGGATATAAAAATTCGTGTCAATTATGTCAGCGTTATTTCCGAACCAGAGATATATTATAAAACTTTGGCGGTGGGGGTGGGAAGGCGAGAGGGTTAACCCAGTAAAAATAGTAAGTTCCTTTAAATATTGTGCTTGTTGCTCTGACTTTTTTTTTTAGAGGAGGGGGGGGGGGTGGGGGCGTGGGGGGGGGGGGTCACGTATACCATTTCCAATCAGACGCCCACTTACGAAATGCAATGCGTTGCACGTGTTAGGTGTGGTTCGGTGCGGTTTACAGTTCAGTTCAGTTCGTTCTCAGTACTGACTGGCAACACGTTTCTGCGCATAAGCTTACACAGGTTTGTCATCTTTCCTTCCACATGCTGACGTGTGCACGTGTTCAGGCAGAATTGAAAGATATGTGTGACTGTGATGTCTGTCTGGTGTGTCGTGTACGTCAGAATGCCGCTGTGATTTTGGTCAGTGTTGTTGCTGTCGTGATTATTTTTGGTGGTGGTGGTAGCTGCCGTTTCAGGTAGTGTTGTTGTTGTTGGTGGTCGTGGTGGTGGTGGTGGTGGTGTGTGTGTGTATGTATGTGTGTGTGTGTGTATGTGTGTGTGTTTATAATACACACACACACACACACACACACACACACACACACACATATATATATATATATATATATATATGTATATATATATACATATATAATTATGTGTGTGTGTGTGTGTTATGTTTTGGACTAAATACCATTCTTGTTACTTAGGATATTCAATCGATGCCCCAGAAGGATTTAAAAAAATATATATTCTCGATTCTTGGTTCTTGTGTTGCGCGCGCGCATGTGTGTGTGTGTATGTGTGTGTGTGTGTGTAAGTGTAAGTGTACTTGAACTTGAAACTGCAATTGACTGTACAGTAGCAGCTTGCTGCCAAAATCCATGTCTCCTGACAATGTAGTTCTTCACTTCTGCTGAGACCATGTTGATTGACGGGGGAGAACAGGATCATGATCTGGCACAACACATGGAATTGACATTAAAGAAGTGACGTAAAACTGTATAAACCAAGCCAAGACAGTGTTGCTCAGTGACACACAGCCTTCATTGACACACCCACGTGTCCTTCAGTATCAGTGTCGACCCCCATAGGTCTAGCCAAGTTTCAGAAACGACCAGATGAAGTCTGTCCTCAACATCGCTGACACTCATGCCTCCATTCAAACGACTGCAAACGGCGCTGATTCTGATAAGCTACACGTTTTGTTCAGAGCAGAGCATTCCAGAATAGACAGGTTGGGTACCACTCACAGAAACGAATCTGGGCAATGTGCGTGAGCAGTCACCAGTTGACTGTATGCAGACTGTGCTTCATCCTGGCACAGAACGTGCAATGATTTTGAAAATGTCACTGGACTTAACCAGACAGCAGGGACAGGAGTATTGCCTTTGTCACGTGTGACCTTGCAATCGCAAATAAAGCACATAATTATGATCATTTGGCAAAACGAACAGTATCAAAACATTGCGTCTTTTGATGTGTTTCACTTCACTATTTCTTTCCATTGTAATCAAAACTCACGAAGGGAAATGCTTTAGATACATCATCGTTCAGTCAGGTATCTGCATTTGTGGCTTCAGTGAAGCATTAAATTTGGTGACCGGGAAACACAATGAGCGTGCCATCAAAGCCCACAACATATAAATGTTCTTAGATGTGTCAATCTAATGTAATTTTATAATCTCATGTAATCTCTTGATTATTTAAACACGTATATATATATATATATATATATATATATATATGTGTGTGTGTGTGTGTGTGTGTGTCTTTTAAAGGCATACGTTAAGTTTGTATTGTGAGAATGAGCTACACGATCACATGTGTGTGTGTGTGAATTTCTCATCAGAGATCATAAAGTTGACTTGACTTGCCTTAACATGATATTCATATCCGGACATCGGTACAAGACAAACTATAGACCATGGATTTATTCATGGACTATGCAGACTCCAAGTAAGGACAGCGTCTCCTTGATTACCAATGGCTTTCATGTGCTGGGGAAAATCCTTACCAGTGAACACATTACTGCTTTGGGGGGGGGAAAGACACTTCCTGGTTGCCTCTATGATTTTGGATTTGGTTCATACAAGGCATCGGGAAATGGCGGATTGACGACAATCTTCCGGGTTGGTCATAATCAGTGTGGAACTGGACTGACTTCCTCGTTCAGTTTTGACCTGTCGTTTACAATACGTGTTCACGAACCGAAAAATACGTGCTCACGAACCGAAAAATGGTTCCCATACCTCATTTTACAGAAGCCTTTTAATGCCAAACTCGGTGACTGCTCTCTTTTTCTTCTTCTTGCAAGAACATTAGCAGGTTATTGGTGAATCTGTCGCGGGGACAGTATACACACTGAACTCGCGAAATGGACAAAGGGGTTTGAACGTGCAGGTATGGTCATCTGATAGGCACTAACAAGATCCAATTGCTTTGCCAAAACAACCCTCCAAGGAGGGAGATGGAGGGGAAGACAGAATGAACGATAGACTGACCACATTGCAGAATGGACAGGATGACCATTTGCAGAGATCCAGGCCTTGACGCACAACCGACAGACATGGGAATATGGTGAACAATTCTGTGCAGCGCTGCAATGGTTCTTCACAGAGTTGAGGAGGAGGAAAGTGTTACAGTTATTTAGGGGGAAATGTGAATGACTGACCAAGTATTTTGAACTGTACTAATATAGATATCTGTCACAAGTGAAAGACTTCTACCCTTTAGATGAATAAAACCACAAGAAATGGTTCCATTTTATTCCTAAAATCTTCATTTTGAAAATACTTGTGAATTTGCAAAATATACGGAAAACATATTCAAACTAAAGCAAAACATATTCAAACTAAAGATATGAAACAAAATCAATATCATTCTTTATAAATAAAACATAAGAGTTGATTATTGTTATTTTTACTATTGTCCATAACCTTTGTAGATGATAAATGTATAAATTCATTAATAAACGGTCATAAATGCTTGTATACTCGAATAGTATATAGTTATTCAAATTATTTGAGCTGTTCGTAAATCATATTGAATTGTCACAAAATGTGTGTGTGTTTGTGTGTGTGTGTGTGTCCAAAACATTCATTCATATCACTGCAAATTGTGATGCAAGTATTGTATGTTGAAATGTGAGACAAGCAAATTATAGAACTAATTGATTGGTTCGTATTTTGGCTCTGATTCTAGAGACATGTAGATGTTCTCTGTGGATGACTGTTCCTATTGGTTTGGCGTTCATGCTGGTTTGGTGTTGTCTATGGTTGACCTTTCATGCTGGTTTGGTGTTGTCTATGGTTGACTGTTCATACTGGTTTGGTGTTGTCTATGGTTGACTGTTCATGCTGGTTTGGTGTTGTCTATGGTTGACTGTTCATGCTGGTTTGGTGTTGTCCATGGTTGACTGTTCATGCTGGTTTGGTGTTGTCTATGGTTGACTGTTCATGCTGGTTTGGTGTTGTCTATGGTTGACTGTTCATGCTGGTTTGGTGTTGTCTATGGTTGACTGTTCATGCTGGTTTGGTGTTGTCTATGGTTGACTGTTCATGCTGGTTTGGTGTTGTCTATGGTTGACTGTTCATACTGGTTTGGTGTTGTCTATGGTTGACTGTTCATGCTGGTTTGTTGTTGTCTATGGTTGACTGTTCATACTGGTTTGTTGTTGTCTATGGTTGACTGTTCATGCTGGTTTGGTGTTATCTGTGGTTTGGTTGACTGTTCATGCTGGTTTGGTGTTGTCTATGGTTGACTGTTCATGCTGGTTTGGTGTTATCTGTGGTTTGGTTGCCTGTTCATATTGTTTTGGTGTTGTCTTTGGTTGACTGTTCATATTGCCATTATTGGTTTGGTGTTGTCTTTGGTTGACTGTTCATATTGTAATTATTGGTTTGGTGTTGTCTGTGGTTGACTGTCCGTATTGCCATTATTGGTTTGGTGTTGTCTGTGGCTTGGATGACTGTTCTTGTTTGTTTGACGTTCTCTGTAGCTAACTGTTAATATTTGCATGACGTTCTCTGTAGCAAAACTGTTAATATTTGCATGACGTTCTCTGTAGCTAACTGTTAATATTTGCATGACGTTCTCTGTAGCAAAACTGTTAATATTTGCATGACGTTCTCTGTAGCTAACTGTTAATATTTCCATGACATTTTCTGTAGCAAACTTAATATTTGCATGACGTTCTCTGTAGCAAACTGTTAATATTTGCATGACGTTCTCTGTAGCTAACTGTTGATATTTGCATGACATTTTTCTGTAGCTAACTGTTAATATTTGCATGACGTTCTCTATAGCTAACTGTTAATATAATTCATGCATGACTATCTGTATCTGACTGTTAATATTGGCATGACATTTTCTGTAGCTGACTGTTAATATTTGCATGGCGTTTTCTATGCCCGAATCTTGATAATTTTAACCCAATGATCACAGACACAAGCTAAGACAATGGAGGCATGATCAGTAACAAACCACGATCTTCAAACAGGCTACAAAGCTTTTTTAAAAAGGAAAGTAAAACTACAAGTCGATCTTTTATTTAAACGAGTAAAAGTTTGAGATGGTCATTAGTAGTACCGTCCACCAACCTTCAATAACAACGAACAAAAATAATTTTTGCTAATATTTAACTGTTCGTAATTTTGTATCAGTCCGCCACAGCAGGTTGTCTTTCATTTGACTCTGCTTTAAAAAAAATTTAAAAAAATTAAAATAAAATTTTAAAAAAGCCGGTTTTCATACTTGCATAATTTTTTCTTCGTTATAAGACTTTATGTCTGTGTCATTTTGACTATACTTTGGTTACTCACTGCAGTATAACCTTCCTTTTCTTGTTGTTAATGCTTCATTGAGTTTTTAGAAAATAATTGTTCATATTTGCAACTAAGCTTGTTTGCTTTGTGTGTGTGTGTGTGGTGTCTGCTGAGTCAATAAAAACTACAAATGGAGAAAGTTTATTTTAGAAAAAAAAAAAATGTTCGTTGTAAAATAACTCAGTATTGTCAAGAAGTGTCCAACGTTTCAGACTATATGTTTGTCTTCAAGGACTGTGTTTATTGGAAAATCTTTTACATATGTATCAATTTCTAAACCGGCCTCAGACACTTTTAATCATATTTTAATTGCAAAAAAAAATGTATGCCTTAATAAAGGAAAAAGCGTGCGTTTTTGAGATGGATAAACAGGTATACGGACTGTGTGGGGAATGGTGCAGGACACGCAGGCCTACTGAATTAGTATTGTTTACAAAATCAGCAGAGCTTTGACGTCTGTATGTTATATACAACTGGGATCTGGTGCAGTCCACAAAATCGTTAAAATGCCAATTACAAATGTCGCCTTTGTATGAACGACCGTCATCATATTAGGAACATGTGTGCCCAGCTTTAGTAGATGAATGACCGCTCACACACCGTGTGTGTGTGTTTGTGTGTGCGTGCGTACGCGACCCATGAGCGTGAGCATGTGAATGTGTTTGGGACAGGGGGCGGTCCCGCGGGCCTGTGTGTGTATGCGCATGCGCGTGTATGACATGGGCGGTATCTTTATCGGAGTCTTCTACACACGAGATCGTTTGGCGGTATCTTGAAGAAAACGAAAGGCCATCTTTCTAAGAAACAGGCCTACTTTCGGAACGCTGTTTCCAGCCGGTGAAGTCCCTGATTCAAAGTTTCCACAGTTTTGAGACGCCAACAATCTGTACTTGACCGTGCAGGCCAGAGGAGTGGTCAGTGAAGGAGGCATGCCATACAATACCGTGCCCATTTGTATGACATCCGTGTTCCTGTTCGTATCTGTCATTATTGGTACCTTCGCTTGGCCTGCGATATCTCCTTTCTCCGTCACTGTGATATAGGGTTTTTCTGTACATGTGTATTTATTTTTAAGTATGATTGATATGTGCTTAAATATTTCGCGCTTGTTTGCTGGTATTGTGTTTGTTTAAAATACAACTTGCTGAAAATTAATGTATTTGTGTTAATTTACTTTTCTGTCTGTTTTCAGATTCTTCACGGTGAAAGCCTGAAAAAGCATCACAAGGTCGATTATGTTTTCTAACATGAACTAAACTGCATCGATGTCTTCTACCGTACTGAGTACTGAAGAACAAACCGCCAAAGTGGTAAGTGCAACCCGGCGATTATTCAGTTCTTTGTACTCAGACTGATATAACGGGCAGTCGTCGCGGAATCTCGGAGGCTTCGATGACGGGAATTATGTGAAAGCCATATGGCCACGTTTTCAAAACGGTTGTAACATGCGCCGTTTGGGGAAATGTCACGAGCTTGAGAAAAGGTCACAGCAATAACTAAGTGTACACAGTACTTGATGTCGGCCTAAAGCTTCGGCGCTGCTGGGTTTTATCCGGTCACTGAATGTTGCATCAAGCTGTTATAAGTTTGATCTAATGTCGTGAAGGCAGTGTCTTCAGGCATGGTCAGATCCTTGCATGCCAGTCTTCATCCTTGTAGGAAAAGGACGTAGACTTTCTGCAGTTGGAACGGCGAGATAATCCAAAAGGGCCAATCAAACACTTCTCAGTCAGATGGCTTCAAAGCGAAATTTTCCCCCCCTTTTTTTTTATCAAATGTATGCCACAGTCAAACATGTCCCAGGAGTAACATATCAACAACAACTAACAAAAACAAACAAGCAAGAAAACCAACATATATATATTATGTGTGTATGTGTGCGTGTGTGATTGTGTGTGTGTGTGTGTGTGTGTGATATGGGCGCGTGGTTGGTTGGATGGTGTGGGTGTGGGTGTTATCTATTTATTTGGAAATAATTTTAGTTTCGCATTCAGATATTACCAAGGGATCACCTCAAGAAACATTGAAAACACACACACACACACACACACACACACACACATACACACACACACACACACACACACACACACACACACACACACACACACACACACATCATTTACATACATCACACAAACAAAAGAGTGATGTCAAAAACAAACAAAAAAAAAAGCCATCTCGAGCAAACAAACAAATACAAATCAACGTGCCAATTTTCCATAGTAACAGACTGTTTCCCTAAAGGCCTGCACGGTCAATAGAAATATGTGTGGAAGAGACAAGAAGAAGAGGAATTTAATGGAGTTTGAGCGGGTTGTACATTATCTTGATAAACATTTTTGTCCGGTATTGTCAAAGACGGTACAGACGCAACAAGTGCAACTCATCAGCAATGTCGTTTGTGGAACATTTATCACAGATTATTTCGTAACTGCTGTCCCAACTATCTGGGCTAGAATTTGATTATAGTGGAGAGTGTCTTGCCCAAGTTGCATCCCCAATCTATCGGCCAAGAGGGTTTTAGGACAATTGGCATCGGGGATGGTTCCTAAAGGCCAACTAGCCCCCAAGGCTGCAGCACTAAGAGCTAGTGCAATTTTGCCTCCTAGTTTGTGAGTCTTAGTCCTTCACAAAGACTAAGCTGTAAAGGATTTCCCATTGCAATAGAGAAACCATTGATTATGCAGCTCTCATTTTGCTGTAATATATCATATACATTATTATATTACTATCTTCATGTGTACAACAATCTTGCACAAAACTTATCTTTTAGCAACGAATAAATTCCTCTTTAAACCATTTGGGATGTGCAACAAAACTCTGTTCGTTTAGCCAGAAACTACTTGATGATGTTCTTTTCAAGACAGTTTGAATACTTTTCAGTTACTGGTTCTTATGTAAGTTGGTGCTGTATAGATTTTAAAAGACATTTGCAAACAGTCGAAGACAGCTTTGAAGTACTTTGGTTTAGAACAAGCTTAAACCAAAACGCTAGCAGTCTTGTTTTTACAGACACAAGAAACGTACCATTGGATGGACTAAGTTTCAGAGCTGATTAAAAAAAAAAAAAAAAAAATCAGGGAAGATCCTCATTTTGCCCCTAGAGAAAATTGCCTCTTTACAATTACAATCCGAATTAATTTCAGTTTTTCACAACACTGTCTCACTGCTGTCAAACCATTCTGCAAACCTGTTGCTGTCTTTGAGAAGATTACCACGTCGTCTGCGTAAAGGAGAACAAATAGTTGTTT
>NC_134876.1:65656808-65714308 GCF_041734735.1 Babylonia areolata
GTGCTGCTCTTTAGCTGAATTCTTGTCTTACTCTGGTGATATTTGATTTTTAAATGAACGATGATCTTTGTAGTTGCATTTCTTGTGAAGAGAGAGACAGAGAGAGAGGGGATGAGAGAGAGTGTATGTGTGCGTGTGTGCGCGCGTGGTGTGTGTGCGTGGTGTGTGTGTGGCGGGGGGGGGAGGGGGTAGATGTGCAATGCGGTTTGGCTGACTGAAATGGAGAGGCACGTAAATTTCAGTAATCTGTAAATTTGTATATAGCTATTTCCATTTGGTGCCATTTATCTTTTTATTTTCTATTCATTTTATTTGTTTGCTGTTTTCTTCTTATGTTGGACATGTGCTGCTGCCAAAAAGAAAATCTCTGTACCAAAGCATAGACAATAAAGTTTGTGTATTGTATTGTGTATTGTTGATCTTCCATCGGCGGGTTTGTTTTGTTTTGTTTTGTTTTGTTTGTTTTTGTTTTTTTTAACAATGACCATTATGATCTGATCTAACCGTCGACCGAAGAGATGTAATCGCCAAATACAGACAGTTTGAAACAGCAACCGGTTAGGCTACCCGGCCAACAACACCCTGCCCTCCCCCTCCATCCCCCAGCCCTCCATCAGGTCCCCCCCACCCAGTCCTCTATCCAAGGTATAGTTACGTTCCGCGTGACACCATCCTCACAGCGGTAACTCAGGATCCGGGGGCACCCGGCCTGTGATTTTTGTTGTTGTTGTTGAAGAGTTGCGCGCGCAAATATATCTTTACAATAACAATCAAGTTACACACACACACACACACACACACACACACACACGTACAGGTGACAGCATGCTGAGACGGGATTAATTTATTTTGAATGGGCAGGTTTAAAATGTGTTGCCAGTCATGCGTTGAAGCACTCGAAGTGATTTAGACTGCTATTTACTATCGAGATACCGCAGTCGGTGGTGTTACTTAGACCTACAGAGAAAGGGACTGGTATCTGCACAGACTGTTGAGGAAAGGTCTTTAGGGCTAGGCTATGTTTTAATCTTTTGCAAAGAACTGAAGGGATCCCCAGAATGGATGTCACTGAAAAGAAAGCAGACGCTTTAAACGGACGTACTACAAGAACTTACAAGTTGGTAGCTTCTGTTCATGCTGTATTTCTAAAATGTAACATCTGTATCAGCATATGGGAAAAAAAGGGGGGGCTTAAAGGTTTCATAGCCTTTTACGGCCATCAGGACAATGAATTCTGTCTACTTTGTCTTGGGCTCCATGACCCAATCCTCTCCTTCCGCTGTTTAACCTTCCCAGCCAAAGTTAGGTACCCATCAGTTCACTCCTGGATGGAGCGATGAAATTCGAAGGAAAGCGTGTCTTTCCCATTGACACAACGCCATGATGCCGAAACAGGGCGTCGCACCCTGATCACTGGTGAACACTGGATCACAAGTCCAACGCCAAACCGACTCTGCCACGGCGCCCTCACTCCATCTTGTGGAAGTCAAAAAACCTGACTCGTCAGAACTAAAGCAATCAGGCAGTTAAACACTGTTCTAAGTTAGGTGTCCTTTTCATGTCATGGAATACTGCGGCGAGAGAATATGAACGGATAATGATAAACACCGAGTATAAATTTACTGCACTCTAACTTATCTATGTTGAGATTTAAAAATTGGTCGTGTGAATATATACCTATTGGCTGTTTCCTGTTCCCCGTCCGCCATCCTCCCAAACCTTATCTTCGGTCAGGTATCATTAGCGACAGTATTAGTGTCAGCTGCTAACAACAGACCATGAACAAAACAGATCTGGGTATATAAAGTCAGACAAAAGTAAGCATAGATCTGGGTATATAAAGTCAGACAAAACTAAGCATAGATCAGGGTATATAAAGTCAGACAAAAGTAAGCATAGATCACGGTATATAAAGTCAGACAAAAGTAAGCATGGTCATGAAAGGAATTTCAAAGATCAGAAGTCTTGTGGGACGCAACGTCTGAAATGGGTTGGTGAACGTTATCGACAGCCAGGTAGACTACAATCTCACAAACCGTGAATATTTCAGTATGTTTTCAGCCAGGTGTCTACAATATACAAGCAAATGTTATAAAGAAGCACAGCGGAAAACAGACAGACGGCAAAGAAAACCACGTCCAGTTCCTTCAGTTCTTCGTAGGATTGGTTAAATGGCACAAATTCACAGAGAAACCAACCGTGGCTAACTAACTTATTCGCGTTTTCAGGCCACCGATCGAGTGTACTTTTCAAAATGTTACTTGGAATAATATGAAACTGAAACTGAAAATAAATAAATAAACGAAGCATGGGTTGGGGGTGGTAGGCTTTCGGGGGACCCGGAAAAACTCGGAAGCGCACTGTCTGAAAGAGTAAAAGAAGAAAGAAAAACGGCATTTTTTAAATATATTTATTTTGAATGAGGTTTTTTTTTAAATAATAAATAAAAACTCCTCTCTGTCCACTCTGTGGTGTTGTCTGCCCAATTCTTCCAGTCGTCAGCTTTTACAATGTCGATGACACGTGTTCTGAGCGCCATTCCGAACACGTTCAAGCAACAATGATTGATGCCCGTCATCTGTCGCTGACGTGTGAGTCGCACGCACGGACCCATTTGAAGTCCGTGGTTGCACGCCGCAGCACAGCAATCTCCACACGACTTGATGTGGATCCTGTGGCTGTGACCTGATTCTCAGCGCAGACTGTTCTACGTTTGCTTTCCATCTGACACGCGATACCTCACTATTCGATTGCACTGAAAATGCGAGAGGCAGCGTCCTGTTGCCAACCTGGTTTCAGACGTTGAGAGATAAGTCTGTTGGGTACATATTTATTATACCCTGCCGTACTTAAGCCACGAGCGTATCGTATCGACATATAAATAAATCAATAACTGAATGAATAAAACTGAGCTCAGGGCATCGAAGTAATACTGAGCTGTACAAGAGTCCTGTCTCTGCAGGAAGTAGGCCAATACAGGCTGTTGTCAGTAATATAAATAGACTACAGCTGGGTGACCAACATGGCGTCAGCCCTGAACAAGTTCAGGCGTTTGGTTAACTCCACCCTTTCGCACCTGAGTGAACGTGTTGTTCACTGAACAACATGACCTCCTATGTTTTTTTTAAGGGCGCAGACCAGTTGGTCGTTGAACTTTAACGTGTTACGTCCTGCGCCGTGGACTGCAGAAAGGATTCGAGTTTACACAAAAACACGAGCTCAGCGCTGTGAAATGCACTGGCTTCAATCTGCTCGAGTATGATGTCGTTCTTCGTGACACGACATGCTGCTGTGTGCAGTCTGCACTGCAGAAAAGAATTTAGCATCGTGTTCTCTCTCAGTCATCCTGCCAACTACCTCTTTATTGGCCTTTTTTCGCAAAGTAATTAACAAAAGCAAATGCACAATAAACGTCTTATTTAGTAAAGTTGTTGCTTGCAAGTCGGTATCAGTTATCGCTTTCCGCTGATGTCACTGAGTAGAAAGTTAAACGGTCTGATTTCAGTTCACTGCACTAGAAACTTGCTCAGTGGCACCAGTTGTGCTGCGAATGGAAACTGAATATTGTCCCGGTCCGAAAACCACTGCTGAGTCAGTCACTGGTCAGTACTGGAATTATCTTCTTACGGTCACACGGCGGTCAGTGGACTCAGTCAGTGACCGGGTGGGACTGATTGGAAAGAAGCCAGAACTGAGTCAGTTGTGAGGAATGGAGAGGGGCAGAGAGTGTTAGTTTCAGTTGTGTATGCTCAGTGTGTGTTTGCTGATGAGATAAAGCCGCGGCACCAGAACATTATATTATGAAGTTGAAAGCGAAAGCAGACATGGAATTATACTGAAATACTAAAGTAACTGAATATGTTATTTTGGCATCTCCTACAAAGACCAAATAACAAAGTGAGAAAAACAATAAGACAGCATGTTAGTCTGTATGAAGACCTGACCACAGATGGTTTGGCCATCTGACAGGCTCGAATTTTGGTGATGCGTTCAGCTGTGCAGCGCCCCCACAACTAACTTAAAACTAGGTTTCGGGACCATTGACAGTGAGAGTGGCCTACTGAGATAATTATATTACTCGATCGGCGTTGCAGTTGTTTTGCAAATACTGACGTGTTTCCCAAACCGTCCATACTGATATTCATTGTTTCCTGAACAATACCATTACTGAAACCGACTGATCAAATCAAATGCATGCACACACTGACACACACACACACACACACACACCGTGGCACTGACACATTGACGCGCGCGCACCAGTGATACAAATATACACATGTAGAAGCCTTCAAAAAACGCACGAGCGCGCGCGCCTAGAAGATACACTGGAAGCTCGATCATAAACGTCAACAGTGTCAGTAATGTTTTACGTCTTTGAACTGACACGAAACGAGGCCACCGCACAGATTCTCGACCGCGTGAAAACGCACTCTTTCTTTTGGCGAACATCTTCATCAAGTTGTAAATTGTACTCTCACAAAGAAATCTCCTAAATCTGAAGTGCAATACAGAGATAATCTTTTTGATAGTTTGTATCAGCCTCACAAATAGGTCTAGACTGCTTTTCGGGACCATTGAACAGAGCTATCATGCTGGATCGGTTTCTGAAGCAGAAGCGAAGTCACAAACGGGAAGAATGTGAGGACGCATGCGTGGCTTACGAAAACCTAACAAGAAGGGGAATTCCCTGATTGCTTGATGTCACTGTCACACACTGGAACACCTTTCAATTTTGGTATGTTGTTCCCAGTAAATTCAGTCATGCCAAAAGGCAAGAAAGAACAAAGAAAACACAGCAATTCTTCGAGGAATTTCGTGCTTTTTGTTAGACTACAAATCGTGAAAGAAACTACATAAAGTTGATCGAAGTTTTCGAATCCGCCAGTTTATGAGTCTGTTCGAACAGCGTAAGTTGATACTGTTATGGCAGAGTACAGCTCTTTCAATATTTTAACAGCATCAAAGAAGTAGTTGTGCTTAAAACAATCGGACTAAAAGTTTTACTGTGATATCTTGCAATGGATCATTGGTGTGTTGGGGTGTGGTTTTGGGGGTCAGCCATACTCGTTTTCCTCAGGTCACAGCACAACATTCAAATGTGTGTTCGAGAGGATGGCTTCCCGAATTTAAGGGAGGATTTCGCCCATTTCCCCCGACCTTTCCGCATATCCACTCATCGAGACTTGAGGAAATTCAAAGTTAACAGAGGACAAAGCACAAGCGATCTTCTCAGCGCCAAATGTTGAAGTAGAATCGAGAAAAACAACCCATGAAGCATTTGTTAACGCTCACATCTTTGTTTCATAAAAATAGATTGGTATCATTTGGTCAATATTTCACTCCTATTTTTGCCAAGTTTTGACTCGTCAAACTTCTTAAACTGACTAAGATTTTTGAAGTATCGCCCAATTGATTCTTGAATAGTGTTTGTTACAGCTGAGGTGACAGTCATTCCATATGTTTGTAGCTTAAACAATACTTTTTGTTTTTATTTGATGGTTGAACTTTTTTTTCATAACTCTATTCCAGAACAATACTTTCTTTTTAGAATTTGAATGTTGAACAAATTTTTCATCAAGAATTCTTATTTAACTGGACCCAGCTGAGGTGAAGAAAAGAACTGATCCTGAGACATATTAGAAATGGTAACTTGAAAAAATTTCAAGTCTAAAGATTAAGAATAGATTTTATAAAATTCATACTGCTAGCAAATTGCTGGTGCCTATTTCAGATGTGGGCATGTTCACAAAATTCGCCAGTTTCAGACCTGGGAGTCTAAAGAGTATATTATTGATGAGGAAATCTTATTCACCCAAATATGCTTTATGAAAGCATGCATTTATATTTTTGGCCCATGCTTTGAATTGTAAATTGGTTGACAACTGATGATACATTTCTACAGCAGATGTGGGTTGCACATAACTGGAACTACTAAGTGGAGGTCTTGGGTCTCCTTCCTTTTCCCTGTATTCAGAAGATTGTTTGGGGTGACAGTGGTGATATTGATGAATCAATAGAAAAATGGTGCTGAACAGTATGAGATATGAATATTCAAATGCTAACAAATTGCACAAGTGATATTTTTTTTAACTTCTCCAAACTTGTGTACCAATTTACATGTATTTATAACTAAAAGCCTGTCAGTGGATCGCATAATCATGTCATTTTCTTGCATTATATTCACATATAATTGCCATTTGTGATTGCCAGTCTTTTGGTTTGAACAGAAATTACTTGCATTACATTTACAATACATTAGTTTCAATTGAAGATTTCTTTATCAAAATTTCAATCATCCTGTAAGTGATTGGTGTGATGTGATTTTTTTGATTTTTTCTAAGACAGCATCTGACTGCAAGATGTTCAATGTTTCACCAAGATTCAGACCAGAACTCTGTATTGTTCCACACTTGTAAAGGTCAGAATCTTTGTTTCAGTATGAAACCAAATACCATGTTGATGTACACTGTTTTAACTGAACATTCTCTCCTTAAGCATAGTAGTTTCAGTAAATTCCATAGTTGGGAAAACTCTTTCAGAAAATTCCTTTTGGGCCAAGTTTGTGCCTGGTTGATTGTATGTCTTTTTTTTTTTTTTTGTCTTTTTTTTTTCATTTTTCTATAATCATATTTATAATCTGAAAGACAATGACAGTTTTGCCAACAGGTTTTGGCTGATTTTGTTTTTATACATTGATTAGATATATAGATTTAGAATTGGTCTTTGTTCTGCAAAATTTGCTAGACACGGTTAATCATTTCACTTAGTTCATGACATGTCATGCGGTATGTGTTGCATTTCATTAGTTTTGTAAAGTTTTGCTTCATTAAGATCACAAATGATCTATTTCAGTATCAGTATCTGTTTTCATTCTCTCATTTACACAACACAGATACTTTGTATGCATTTGCATGTATACGTATGCATGCATGTGCTACATGTGTGTGCATGCATGGTGTGTGTATAATGCATGTGTGCATGTACATTATATACATAATAACAATATTAATGATAATGAAGTGCTCTTCTATAGCGCTGTTTCCTCACAGAGAGGCTCACAGCACTTCACAAATTGAATATAACATTAACAAGAAAGAAACAACAATTCTCAAGACAATTCAAATAACAATTAAACGAACAATCACTCTTGGTGCTCCACAAATCACATTTTACAAAAGAGAAGCAACAATCATCAAGAAAAAGAATCCACCACGAACTGACTGACGAAGAAAGTGTTGATCTTTTGTTCTGTTCCTATGAGATATTGAACATGAAATCCATCAAGTAATCCTGTAAAGTGCAGCGAGTTCTAAACTATTCTACTACTTTTTTCACTAATGCAAAAAGGAAATGTTTCATTTTACGATTGTCATAAATGGTTGGGGGAGAAGTGGAATGGCTGTGTACTTTGTGTCGCATCAGGCAGGCTATGAGAGCAGCACAGGAGAAGGAGAGCATGTGGCTCAGTCTGCATGCTTTGAGCTTTGGATTCCCCTTGAAACTGAAACTGGTGCATTGGAGGCAAGCCAGTTTTGGTCATGCTGGTTGGGTAAAAAGTCAAACGCAAACCCTCATGAAGACAAGCTGAGCCAGTAATGAGTAAACCCACTTGGAACTTTGATACACTGATAACTTTTTATTAACTGGGGATGGAAAGGGTTGGGGGGTGATTTTAACATTTGATATATGTAGTGCTAACTCCGCAAGTGAGAATAAAGGTGCAGGTTAACTTTCAGTTAATCAGAAATATGTTTGTTTGTGTTGAAGAGATACACTGATCATTTTACTACAGCATTCATACCAGTTGAAATTGTGTGGCAGTAAGAATATAACTGAAGCCTAGTTCCTTAATTTTTTTATTTATTTTTCTTTTAATCAAATGTTGACAATAATGAACTTAACAAAAAAACCAAGCTTATACATGAATATATAAAATATTTCCCGTGGGAACATGACCTAACATTTTGTTCTTTCAAATATACACAGAGAGAGGGGGGGGAACTTTCATGCAGTGTTTTTGAGGTGCCTCAGCTCATGGATCAAACACTGAAATTTGTATGGGCTATTATGTGGAATGTTTAATTTGCCAAGAATTGTTCAGTTCTTTTGAAAAAAAAAAATTTTTTTAATCTGAAGATGGGGAAGTGTAATGGCCAGCATCCTTGGCACAAGATAGTTTTATAGTTATACATCTATTGAAAATTTGTGATTTTCCTTGTAATTACCAAAGCTTAAACTGTATGTTGGTCTTTCTCTTCTTCTTTTTTTTTAAGTCTCCCTGTGTGTCTGCTATACAGCAATAAATAGGTTAATATAATCAAGACAGTTAACTTCTTAACTTGTTAACTTCAAGTACACCATCATGAATTAAACTGATACATTTCAAGCTCTCTATATGTTGTTGTTGTTTTTTAAGAAGAAACTCAAATTTACAGGCTGCATAAGTAAATCACTGTACCTTATCCATTTTTCTATTTGAAGGGTGAATGATTTCTTGGCATGACTCTTGTGCTGAAACAATAACTATCTGATGTAATTCATGGATTGGTGGAGTACTTATTGGATCCAGATCTAATAAATTTTTTACCCTTTGTTTAAGTTTGGACCAAACATTTTTACAATGCAACAATGTTCTTCCTGGGGTGATCTTTGGAGTTATAAAAGGAAGATACACTTTATTTCATTATTTTATATATATTTTTATGCCATGTAAAACATCTTCATTATTTGCAGTGTTTTAATCTGGCCATTACAGTTTTCCAGAGTGGACAGTGTGTAGTTTTCCTAAGTGGACAGTGTGTGTTCAAATACTGTGCTTGTATATGCAGAGCCTTCTGTGCAGCCGGTTTATTGGACTCTGATCAACATTTGTGTGTGTGTGTGTGTGTGTGTGTGTGTGTGTGTGTGTGATTCAAGAGTTGTGTCTGAGAGACAAGAGAAAAAAAATGAAACTGAAAGTGAGGGACCATTGTCTGCTGTCTAGGGGTCACTCAAACCTGGCTTTCTGCCCATCTCCCAGTTCCACTTCCCACTGGCCATTTCTTCAAAGCAGCAACAAACCCTCTGTCCTCTCCCTCTTCTGTGGCTGCTGAGGTCAGACTGCTGGATACCTGGTATATAGATCCAGAGATGGGGGGGAAAGATCCAGGATTTATTAGGGTTTTATGGAAATACATACTTTCTTCATGAAGTATTTGACTGCTGCAGTATAATGAGTATGCAGAGAAAAACTGTAAATTAATTTGGGGTCTTTCATACAGAGCTATAGCTGTAGTATATTTGGAATGCAGATAGAAACTTGAATCATTTCTTTGGAGGTCTTTCATTCAGAATTACAGTCAGTCTGTAGGACTTACAGAGAGTGCAGTTATTACAAGGTTCTGTATTTAGTACTCTGTATTTAGACTCTGTAGAGTGCATGATCAGTAGAGAGACCTGTGCGAGAATGAGGCACATAAGTTGAAACAACTGTAAAACTGCAATGCAAAGAGGCAGTGAAATCTGTTTAGCACCAAGGAGGTGAATACACTTTGGAGTATTCTGATAGTTCATTCTGATTATGTGCTGAAATTTGCTGCCGTGTTTCTTAGGCAGTTTAATGTCTTTTTTGATGTACTTCAAACATTTTGTGTTTCTTTTGCAGCTTGCATACCTTTTAAATCACGACTCTCGTTCTGTTTTTCCTACATCTTGGCTGTGAATGATATTGCAAGCAAACATTGTCTGCACTCTCTGTGGTCTGATGTGTGAATGACATGACAAAAAGTGAGCAGACATACAGTAAAAGCTGAAATGTTGATCTGTGTATATATGTGTGTAATCAAAATTTGTTGCAGAAACCGCCGTAACACAGGCCTGGAGGCACCCTATCGCAAACATTCCTGGTTGTGAACCCTTTTAGAGAACAAGCACCCCCAAGTTGGACGTCGTTCTCCTTGTTTTGGCGTCTGACAGCTATTCTTTTTAAGGACTCACACTTTGCAATGTTTGAGGTAGAATCGGGAAGTGGCAGCACAAGCAGTGATAGCATCATCAATATCACCTCCCCGTCTGGTGCCTCCAGTATTGTCACATCTGCCTCCACCACCACAACCACCAACGAAGACAAACTCAAAGCTGAAATCAGCCAGCTTCTTAAAGAGAACAAAGTCCTTGAGGGTAGACTGCGAGGCTACAGAACAATGGGTTAGTTTTTTTTGTTTGTTTGGTTTTTTTTTACCCTGCCCCCCCCTAGTTTTAGAGTACAGCATGTGTTTTGAATGACTGGTGCGAAAGCACTTTGATTTGTCTCTGCACAAGATTCAGCGCAATATTAATATGATAATTATTATTTTTGTTGTTGTTGTTGTTTGTGGAGGTAGCATGGGTAATTGCTGTTTCCACTCCAACAAATGGTGGAATTTTCAACAACAAAAAAGAAAGATAATTTGTGGAGTTTTGGGGTGGGGTTTTTTTGTGTTTTTTTTAAACCAAAACTATATGTTTTCTTTAACGAAGGCTTATTATTCAAACCTGTCATTTGATGTTTGTGATCATTTCATTGCTTAATGTACTGTTATAAATTTGAATAAAAAAACATTCATTGAAATGTAAGTCTTATTAGTGGGGTGAATTCTGACTTTATTCCTGCATAGGATGTTGTTGTTTTTATGTTTGGTATGAATGCTGTGTGTTTTGAGACATGCCTGGTTAGGAATGCAGTTTGGTCAAGGGATGCTGAGATTATGTATCATTGTCATCGTTTTCTGCCTTTGAGGGCTGTGAACCCCATGCTTTCCCCTTTCTGCCAGCAGACCTTTAGATGTAAGCCCCATTTCACCCCACCATTCAGGCAGCCATCCTGTGTTTTTGGGACTGGCTGAATGGTGGCTGTGTTTATTTAAACTTCCATAATCCACTGACACAGATTACAGCATCTCAAGCTTTTCCCTTTCACAGTTCCTTTGATATGGACCGTGTTTTCCTTCTTTCATTCATTACTTCATCCACTCTTATTGAATATCAATGCACATTACTGTCAACGTTGATTTTTTTGATTTTTTTTTTTATGAAAAATGTCATCATGCAGGCAGTGAGTGAGTGTGGATTTGTGTATGTGAATGAAGGAGTGCACACATATTTAAATGTGCATGAAACTTTGTGTTTGACATGTGTAGCCTTACCCCCAGCCCCAACCCCCACCCCTCCCCCAGTGACCAGACTGTGACCTGCCTATGTGTTTCCCCCCAAATCAGGTGACCTGCTGGTGGACTTCCGCAGAGAGAACGACGAGCTGAAAGCCAAGGTGAAGGCCCTGACCGAGTCACAGCAGGCCATGCTGGGCGAGGCCGATCCCAAGTCCTCTGCTAGCAGTCCCTTTTCCCTGGTGTCCATGCAGGCTGCACAGGTGACCGGGGGAGGCGGGGGCTGGGAATAAAGCTGAATGCTGACATTTTGTTTTCCTTTTTTTTTTCTTTCATTTTTTAACCCTTTGATTGCTGGTGACACGTATAGTCAACAGTGAAGGGCTGTCACCTCACTGAGGCAAGACAGAACTTACACTTAATGAGGATGTCAGTCACCATTCTTTACCTGGACCTCTTCCTCTTTGGACTGCATTACTTTTTGTTCTGCAAAATCAGTTACGCCACTGACAAGTACACTAAAAATAGTAACGATACTTCAAACTCACGCCATACGGAACTCATGTCACCAAAGTTCAGCAGTCAATGGGTTGTGGGAGGGGTCTGGGGGGATTGTGCATGTTCACTCTCTCAGTATATATGATATTGTTTATTGCTGCAAACTGTGACTTCAGATGACGACACTTCTAAACATCAAAACTCTGGAGTTACCAGTGTTGCTTTTGGGGATGGTTTTTTGTTGTTGTTTTTTTTAATAATTATTATTTATTTATTTATATAAGCTTATCTATTATTTATTCACCTTTTTTTTCTTTTTCTTTTTTTCCTCAAGGCCTGACTAAGCGCGTTGGGTTACGCTGCTGGTCAGGCATCTGCTTGGCAGATGTGGTGTAGCGTATATGGATTTGTCCGAACGCAGTGATGCCTCCTTGAGCTGCTGAAACTGAAACTGAAACTGTTTTGTTTTTCCATACCAGAAAACCCTTTTAGTGCATTCCATCAATCATCATCACTTTTAGGAATGGACAGAAGATGGTCAAATGTCACTGCATTTGTAAGTCTGCATAAGTAGTCAGTGTTGTAAAACTAGAAAGAAACAAAAGACCGTCTGATACTTGTGACAGAAGGGTTTAATTATACTTGCTCACTTAACAGCTTGTTGATATGGACAAATGCTTGTAATCTTGTGTTTGTTTCAATGCAGTGTTTGTTTGTTGGTAAAGTAGGTTCCTTTAGAAGAATATAGTTGGATGATTACAGCTGTATCATGGTTGTATGTATTCTTCAGGAGTGCATTAGAGTTACTGTTGTTTTTTTATGTTCTAATTATTTTGTTCTACTTTTCTTCTTTCTTATTAAACTTCTTGTAACCTTACAACAATTGGGGAGAGGTCTCAGATCACAGTTACAGATTACATTTATCTTTGATAAGTCAAACAGTCGAATAAATCAACAACTGGATCAGACAGTGAGTCTTTGAATCAGTTAATCAGTCAGCAATAAAACTCCATTTCTGTTTACAGCAAAGCCCGAGCGCTGGCGCCACGTCCCAACCCGACGTTGGCCAAGCGACCCCACCCTCCCTGGACCCCAAGGGTCCACCACCGGTGTCCCACCCGCCTGTGGTGTCTGGACCCCTCTCTTCTCTGCAGGAAACGGTGGGACCTCCAGGGGACTCCGCACAAGAGACTAAGCTTGTTATGCTCCCCTCCGCGGCGGAAGCGAGTCCCAAACCACAACCCCCTCCTCCTTCCTCGGCGCCAGAGGATGGTGGCAGCACCCCTGAGCAGGAATCGCTGGAGCCCAGGACTGGGCATCACCAGGCGGAGTCGCTCGTGAGTGAGACCAGCTCGCCTGAGCTGCTGCAGCTGGACTCTGACAAGTACGACGAGGCGACCTATGAGAAAGTGGGGCTGCAGCTGGGCATGGGCCCCGGCCAACTGAGCAGCTCCATGTATGCTGCCGGTGGTGGTGGTGGTGGTGGTGGCGGCGGCAGCAGGGGTCAGGACTTCCCCAGCCTGTCGTCCAGCGTCAGTAACGGGGGCATGGCTCAGCCCCACAGCCACGGCAGTGCTTCCAACCCTCCCTACATGGTAAGACTTCTTCTGCTTCTTCTTCTTCTTTTGCTTCTTCTTCTTCTTCTTCTGCTTCTTCTTCTGCCTCTTCTTCTGCTGCTTTTTCTTCTGCTCCTTCTTCATCTTCTGTTTCTTCTCCTTCTTATTCTTCTTCTCCTCCTTCAATTCTGTGTAGAGTTATTGCAATGCTGCACAGAAGAATTGTTCACCAGATTCCTGCACGTCTGTGGGCTGTATGTCAAAGCCTGGATCTCTGCATATGGTTTTACTGCTATGTTGTCAGTCCATCATAAGACTGGGGCGACTTATATACGTTGGCTGTGGGGTGACTTATATGTCGGCAGTTTTTGTGTGGGTTTTTTTTTGTTGTGTGTTTTCTTTTTCTTCTTGGATTATCACTTCTCTCATCCTAGTGACTAGACGCCCAGTTTGATTTTCCATAGTCAGACTATGGAGAAAGGGTGAGACCGGGAATCGAATCGAACCCAGACCCTCACAGACACCGTATTAGCAGATGAGCTGTCCTAACCATCTCTGAACCCCACCTTTCTGCACACTGCAGGCCATGATGCACCAGAGCCTGGCAGGACTGTCGCTCAACAAGTCCTCCTCTGACCTGGCCACTGAGGTGGAGAGCATCCGGGAGCGCCTCCACAGCGAGCCAGGGGACAGCAACACTGCCATCGCCCTGCAGATGCACCAGATCGCAGAACGCATCTCCAAGAAAGAGCAGAAGGAGCATGACCAGAAGGTGAGTGGTTTAAGGGGCTTGGTTCTTCAAGGTGTGTGTATACATGTCTGCACTCGGTTCAAGGTTGTACACATGTCTGCACTCAGTTCAAGGTTGTACACATGTCTGCACTCAGTTCAAGGTTGCACACATGTCTGCACTCGGTTCAAGGTTGTACACATGTCTGCGCTTGGTTCAAGGAGTGTATACACATGTCTGCACTAGGTTCAGGGTGTGTACACTGCAGCACTCCGTTCAGGGTTTGTACACATCTGCACTCGGTTCAGGGTGTGTGTACACATGTCTGCACTCGGATCAAGGTGTGTACACATGTCTGTACTTGGTTCAAGATGTGTACACATGTCTGCACTAGGTTCAAGGTGTGTACACATGTCAGTACTCAGTTCAAGGTGTGTACACATGTCTGCACTAGGTTCAAGGTGTGTACACATGTCAGTACTTGTTTCAAGGTGTGTATACATGTCTGCACTCAGTTCAAGGTGTGTACACATGTCTGCACTCGGTTCAAGGTGTGTACACATGTCTGTACTTGGTTCAAGATGTGTACACATGTCTGCACCAGGTTCAAGGTGTGTACACATGTCTGCACTAGGTTCAAGGTGTGTACACATGTCTGTACTCGGTTCAAGGTGTGTATACATGTCTGCACCAGGTTCAAGGTGTGTACACATGTCTGCACTAGGTTCAAGGTGTGTACACATGTCAGTACTCGGTTCAAGGTGTGTATACATGTCTGCACTCAGTTCAAGGTGTGTACACATGTCTGCACTCGGTTCAGGGCGTGTGTACACATGTCTGCACCAGGTTCAAGGTGTGTACACATGTCTGTACATGGTTCAAGATTTGTACACATGTCTGCACCAGGTTCAAGGTGTGTACACATGTCTCTACTCGGTTTAAGATGTGTACACATGTCTGTACTTGGTTCAAGGTGTGTATACATGTCTGCACTAGGTTCAAGGTGTGTACACATGTCAGTACTCGGTTCAAGGTGTGTATACATGTCTGCACCAGGTTTAAGGTGTGTACACATATCTGTACTTGGTTCAAGATGTGTACACATGTCTGCACCAGGTTCAAGGTGTGTACACATGTCAGTACTCGGTTCAAGGTGTGTATACATGTCTGCACCAGGTTTAAGGTGTGTACACACATCTGTACTTGGTTCAAGATGTGTACACATGTCTGCACCAGGTTCAAGGTGTGTACACATGTATGTACTTGGTTCAAGGTGTGTATACATGTCTGCACTTGGTTCAAGCTGTGTGCACATGTCTGTACTTGGTTCAAGGTGTGTACACATGTCTGCACTCAGTTCAGGGTGTTTACTCATGTCTGTGAGTGGTGCTGTGGGATCTGATGTATCTTTATGTGTGTGTGAGTCATTGTGTGTATGAGTTGTTTGTGTGTGTATGTGTGTTTGTGGTTGCGTATGTTAAGTCTCTGAGTGTGTGAAATGTTTGAATGCGCTTGATTATATATTCATGCAGAATTCTTCTTTGTGTGTGTATATATATTCATGCACAATTTTTCTTTGTGTGTATGTGTAAGTGAATATGTATGTCAGCGTAATGTGATATGTGGTGAGTATGTGTGTGTGCATGGGTGCTTTTAAAACAATTTTTTCTTATTTGACTGTATCAGTTCCTAAATTAATTTTTGCCAGTACACACATTGCTCTTTCTCTCTTGTGTATCAACTTTCTTTCCCTTCACAGCGTTTTAGTGGGTTTTTTAGCCACTTATCATTTCCAATTTTATCTCTTTTTTTTTTCTTTTTTCTTTTTTTTTCTTTCAGAAGCTGATCGAAACCCTGATGCATGAAAATCAAGAACTGAAAAAACATGCGAAAGCAGGTGAAAGGTCACTTCAAGGAGAAATTGTTGCTCTGAGGTATGTTTTTTTTTTAATCTTGTGATTACTCTTTTTTGATGTCTTGAAATGTCGTTCACTTTTTCTGTCACATTTTTCAGCAAGTGTATTCATACAACAGTGAAGGATATCGTGATCATTGACTAGGATGTTCTCTCTTCATGAAGCATTATGCAGTTCCATGGTCAAGCTATTCAAACATGGTTCTTGTTTCACTGGTTCTTCTGCAAGGAAAAGACTGATGAATCTGCAGGAAGAGACAAACAGTGAAAGTGCAGAGAGTATCAAAGAGTTGTTTTGGGTGGGGGGGAAGAGAGGAGGAAGGGAGGCAGGGAAGGGAGATTAGGAAAAGGTGGTGAGAAAGAAAAAAAACGAACGAAAAGGAAAGAAAAGTAGCATGTTCACGTGCGTGTATGTGTGTTTTCCAGAGAGCAGAACAGACGACTGATGCAACAGCTGCAAGGGCAGGGTGGGAGCGAATCCAGCTCAGCTGTCAGATCGTCCGGCTCCCCGGGAGACTGGGTTCACGTGGAGAAGCCCCCTCCCTTGGTATGTGTGTTTGTGTGTTTTTGTGTGTGTGTGTGTGTGTGTGTATGTGTATGTGTGTGGATTGGACGTCATGACCTACAAGGATAGGGTAGAGGCAGGAGACGGGGGGTGGGGGGGGTCGATAGTGTGCGCATTTAGTGGGGGTTGTAATAATCATGATGATTTGATTTACAGAGCGCCTTTCCATGTAAAAGCTGCTCAGTTGCGCTCCACAATATAAAAAACTATGTTTAAAACAAGCACTTGAACACTGAAACGACAAAACTTACATGCATATTACCCTGCACAGACACTCAGTCAGACACTCAGAGCACTAGATATTTATATTCATGCACACACAAACTCTTCACCCTGCACAACAATCATCATACATATCATGCATTACAGTTCCCAAGTAAAGCACACATGATATCACGATACCTAAATCCAATATCACAGTACTTAAAACCACTCCATGATATTCAGGGAGAGGACAGAGGGAGTGGATGTTTGATGGATCTGTGTATGCTTCTGGATGTGTTTGTGTGTGTTTGTGTGCTTTTCGGTTGTGGATTTTTTTTGTCGTCATTGTTCTTTCATGTTGAAGGAAGACTTGGATTCACCTGAGACATGAATGATTTTTTTTTTTTTTTTTTTTTTTTTTTGCTTTCATCCTCTTTTTTCCCCACTTTTTTCCTTTATTTTTATCTTTTCTTTTTCTTTTCTTTTTTGTGTTTGGTCTCCATCCTCCTCCTTTTTCCCCTTTTTTTATTTTCTCTTTTTCTTTCTCAATAAACTTTTAAACACAGTCTTGACTCACACACACAGCGACTGATAGCTTTCGTTCATTTTTACCTATTGTCTGGCGCTAACAATTGCCCAAGGGTGTCTTGCGGCATGCATTCTAGGAATGATGACTGTATACATTTGTCTGTGAATGTGATGTTTATTAATCCACCGTCCACCCCTGTTGGCTGTATACATTTGTCTATGAATGTGATGTTTATTAATCCACCGTCCACCCTCTGTTGCCTTGTGTAGGGGGAGGACCAGTCACTGGTGGACCGTGTCCGTGCACTGGAGCATCAGAAGGCTGAGGTATGTGTCTCTGGTGTGGTGATTTGTTGGCAGCACTTAGTGCGCATCACATAGCTGCACACGCACACACACACACACACACACACACACACAAACAGGCATGCATGCACACACCTACACACACACACACACACATACACACAGAAGGCTGCGGTATGTGTCTCTGGTGTGGTGATTTGTTTGCAGCACTTAGTGCGCATCACATAGCTGCACACACACACACACACACAAACAGGCATGCATGCACACGCCTACACACACACACACACACATTCACATTCACACACACACACACATACTCGCACATGAACACACATGTGGGTATGGATGCATGCATAATGTAATTATAAAGCACACACTAAGACACAAGCTCACACACACACACACACACACAGACATTCATCTATATTTCTGTATATATACACAGACACACTGTCTCATGCACCGTACTTATTAGCATGGACACAAACAGATCAGCACACAGTTGCAAATGCATTCTCTCTCTCTCTCTCTCTCTCTCTCTCTCTCTTTTTCTTCCCTTTTTTTGCCTCCCCCCCCCCCTTTTCTTTTGCCAATTTATCCTTTAACTCTCTCCATACGAACGGCGAAAGAGACGACGTTAACAGCGTTTCACCCCAATTACCATCATTAAAATATTGCAAGCGGAAGGCTCTTATACTGAAGAGGTGAATGTTGACAAAGAATACCACAATTCTGACAACCGAAGCTAAAGGTTGGGTCATTCAGACACCCACTGGACATCCGAGGGGTCTGTGTAGAGGAGAAGAGAGGACTGGCCGTACTGAGTGAGTTAAAATATGTTCATTTTAAATTAGGCCTTAGATACAAAATAAGCACATCAGGACTTGACACCTGTTCACTGACACAGAAGGATATGTCCTGACTTCTCTCGGTGCTGAAATGGCATAGGGCGGTTCAGTCCAGTCGCTGACTGGTACAGAAAAAAAAGGTATAAAAAACAAACAAACTGAGATGCTAAGAGTTTTGTCAACATGGGCGTTTCAAGGAAAACTACACTGCAGACTGGACTATGGGAAAACAATATATGTTGAAGATGGCCAAAAGAGCAAAACAGAAGACGCCTTGGAGTCTTCCTCTGGCAGATATTCCCGATCTCACCCTTCTTCATCCCAGCAGTCTGGGCAGCACGTGTCTTATCCTTCTCAGTACCGCCACACGGAACAGTCGCCTGCCAGAGGGGGTGGTCCAGTCCGAGCAGACAGCCTACCCAAGGGACGCAGCCCAGCAAGGAGAAACAACCCATTTAAAGTGGTCAACTTAGCCAGCAAAGACCGGCCAGTCGGGGGGAACAGTCCACCCGGAGTGGATGGCCCAGCCCAGTGGAACAGCCCAGCCGGGGAGTGGGGGAATGGTTATCCAACCAGGAGGGTGTTCCAACCAAGAAGGGCAGTCCAACCAAGAAGGTAGGTCCAACCAAGAAGGGTGGTCCAACCAGGAGGGGCGGTCCAACCAAGAAGGGCAGTCCAACCAGGAGGGATGGTCTAAGTAGGAGGGTGGTCAAACCAAGTAGGGCGGTCCAATCAGGAGGGGCGGTCCAACCAGGAGGGGCAGTCCAACCAAGAAGGGTGGTCAAACCAAGAAGGGTGGTCAAACCAAGAAGGGCGGTCCAACCAAAAAGGGCGGTCCAACCAAGATGGGGACGGTCCAACCAAAAAGGGCGGTCCAACCAGGAGGGACGGTCCAACCAAGATGGGGGCGGTCCAACCAAGAAGAGCGATCCAACCAGGAGGGGCGGTCCAACCAAGATGGTCCAACCAAGATGGGCAGTCCAACCAAGGTGGTCCAACCATGAAGGGCGGTCCAACCAAGGTGGTCCAACCAAGAAGGGCAGTCCAACCAAGGTGATCCAACCAAGAAGGACGGTCCAACCAAGGTGGTCAAACCAAGATGGGCAGTCCAACCAAGGTGGTCCAACCATGAAGGGCAGTCCAACCAAGGTGGTCAAACCAAGAAGGGCGGTCCAACCAAGAAGGGCAGTCCATCCAAGATGGATGGTCCAACCAAGAAGGGCAGTCCAATCAATAAGGGCGGTCCAACCTAGTCCAACTAGAATGGTGGTCCAACCAAGAAGGGCAGTCCCATCAGTACGGACGGTCCAACCTGGTCTAAATAGACTGGTGGTCCAACCAAAAAGGGCGGCCCAGCCGGAGGGGTGGTCCTACCAGGAGGGGCGGTCCAACCAAGAAGGTAGGTCCAACCAAGAAGGTAGGTCCAACCAAGATTGGCTGTCCAACCAGGTCTAACTAGAAGGGTGGTCCAACCAAGAAGAGTCCTTCCAACCATTTCACTCTGCCTTCACTTCTCTCCAGTCTGAATAAAACATTTCACTCTGCCTTCCCTTCTCTCCAGTCTTAATGAATAAAATATTTCACTCTGCCTTCACTTCTCTCCAGTCTTAATATAAAAAAAACAAAAAACATTTCAGTCTGCCTTCCCTTCTCTCCAGTCTTAATGAATAAAACATTTCACTCTGCCTTCACTTCTCTCCAGTCTTAATATAAAAAAAAACAAAAAACATTTCAGTCTGCCTTCCCTTCTCTCCAGTCTTAATGAATAAAATATTTCACTCTGCCTTCACTTCTCTCCAGTCTTAATATAAAAAAAAAAAAACATTTCAGTCTGCCTTCCCTTCTCTCCAGTCTTAATGAATAAAATATTTCACTCTGCCTTCACTTCTCTCCAGTCTGAATAAAACATTTCAGTCTGCCTTCCCTTCTCTCCAGTCTGAATAAAACATTTCACTCTGCCTTCCCTTCTCTCCAGTCTGAATAAAACATTTCAGTCTGCCTTCACTTCTCTCCAGTCTGAATAAAACATTTCACTCTGCCTTCCCTTCTCTCCAGTCTTAATGAATAAAACATTTCACTCTGCCTTCACTTCTCTCCAGTCTTAATATAAAAAAATTTAAAAAAACATTTCAGTCTGCCTTCCCTTCTCTCCAGTCTGAATGAATAAAATATTTCACTCTGCCTTCACTTCTCTCCAGTCTTAATATATACAAAAACAAAAAAAAATTTCAGTCTGCCTTCCCTTCTCTCCAGTCTGAATAAAACATTTCACTCTGCCTTCACTTCTCTCCAGTCTTAATGAATAAAATATTTCACTCTGCCTTCACTTCTCTCCAGTCTTAATATATAAAAAAAAAAAAACATTTCAGTCTGCCTTCCCTTCTCTCCAGTCTTAATGAATAAAATATTTCACTCTGCCTTCACTTCTCTCCAGTCTTAATATAAAAAAAAAAAAAAAACATTTCAGTCTGCCTTCCCTTCTCTCCAGTCTTAATGAATAAAATATTTCACTCTGCCTTCACTTCTCTCCAGTCTTAATATAAAAAAAAAACCCATTTCAGTCTGCCTTCCCTTCTCTCCAGTCTTAATGAATAAAACATTTCAGTCTGCCTTCACTTCTCTCCAGTCTTTATAAATAAAAAAAAAAAAAACGTTTCACTCTGCATTCCAGTAATTCCCTTCTCTCTACCCCATCACAGCTGCTGCGGGCCAACACGAACTGGAAGAACCAGTGGGACCAGATGGAGCAGAGCCACCAGATGAAGATCAGTGAGCTGCACTCCAAGCTGATGATGGCGGAGCAGGAGATGTCCAGCCTCAAGGTGCGTCTGGCCGAGCAGATGTCCATGTCGGAGTTTGAAGGCCGCATGCTGGAGATGAAGAGACGCATCAGCGAGGAGGAGGTAAGAGATGTGGTGCTTTCTCCCCCTGCCCTCCCTTGCCCCTCCCACCCCCCACCCCCTTCCCTGCCTCTCCTCCCACTGCTTCTGGAAGAGAATATGATGTAGAATAAACACACAAAGCATCTGAGGTTAAAAAAAAAAAAAACAGAAAAAAACCACATCACTAATTACAACCACCGGCCAATAGCCAGTCCCACAAAAGTGACCTTCATGGGCCTCTATTTTGTGGGTTGCTTATTTACACAATACAGGAGGAGCATGTCCCTCCAGTGTAACCTTCACTGACTAAAGTAACTTCACATGCCCTGTATCCAGTGTGTATTGTTGTTGTTTTTTATTCATGAATTGGGAAGCATTTATAAATTAAAAAAATTGAAATGAAACACACACACACACACACACACACACACACACACACACACACACACACACACACAACAGACCACTAAAATGGAGAAGCGGAAAAGTGTCAGAAAAAAAAAAAGTTTTGCTGCTGAAAATGCTGCATTAAGAAAAACAGGCTGTCTCATCTGAAGAAGGACACTAAGTGTACAAAAGGTGTATGGGTTTCCAGCAGTGGTGTTCTTGGTTTTGTTTTGAGTGGATTAGTATTTGTGTACTGTAGACAGTGTAGAGTACAATGATCGCTTACCGCGCTTGTAAGTCACTGTAAGTATATTTTGTGAAACATTTCTGGGGGCAATATCCTTTTCTTGTGCTAGCCTGTAGATGCGTATGTCGTTGTGTGTCTGTATCAGTATATTTACATGTGTATTTATGTCGAGGATGGTGCCTGGATATGTGTGTTTGAGGGTTGAAGGTTGAGTGTGGGTGTCTTTGAGACCGCAAATTATTGCATGTGCATTACATATATGTGTGCGTTTGTGTGCATTGATATGCTTGTGTGAGAATGCATGCGTGTGTGGGTGTGAACAAGTCTGCTGAGCATGACTTATTTTTATTTCTGTCATTTGCCTTTTCGTATCTTTATCTTCCTTTTCATTATATTTTAAAATGCTTATCTGTTTGTTTTGTTTCAGTTTATATTAATATTTTACAGAAACCTGGGGTAGGCTCTCAGAGCCAGACCAAGATGTATGGTTTAACTGAAGGTCAGGCATCTGGTGTGTTTTTGTTTTTTTTCTCTTTCTGTTTTTTTTCTTTACTGCAAGTGCAGTGTAGTGTATATCATATGGATCAGTTTGCACACTTTGTATTCTTTTATTGTATTGCGTTACTCTTTTTTATCACAACAGATTTCTCTGTGTGAAATTCAGGCAGCTCTCCCCATGGAGAGCGCTTCACTACACTGAGAGCGCCACCCATTTTCTTGTATTTTTTCTGCCTGCAACTTTCTTTGTTTATCTATCAAAGTGGATTTTTCTGCAGAATTTTGCCAGGGACAACCTTTTTGTTGCCGTGGGTTCTTTCACATGCACTGTACATTGGACCTCAGTTTATCATCTCATCCGAATGACTAGCGTCCAGACCACCACTCAGGGTCTTGTGGAAGGGGAGAAAATACTGGAGACTATGGGATTCAAATGAGTGGGTTCAGATTCTCTCGCTTCCTAGGCGCACGCGCAACCTCTAGGCCAACAGTCCACACATTCCACCACCTTGACACTGAAAAGTTAACCTGTGCTGGTCTGTGGCCCAGAACCTGAAGGAGGAAGCTCAGCACCAGCAGCGACTTGCAGAGAGAAGGTGCTCAGAGCTTCAGGACGAGCTGTCCAAGGTCAGGACTCAGCTGTCAGACATGGCACGGGAGAAACAGGCTTTGTCTGCTGAGCTCAGCATCCTGAAGGTGACCTGTTTGTTTAATTGAGTGGCCAAGCTCTGGTGGTGTCAGTGTGTGTGTGTGTGCTGTGGCTGGAAGAGTGGAGACATGATGAGTATCCAGGATTGGGAACTCTCAGCAGATCTATTTTCAGCTGATTTCAGAGGGGAACAAAATTTTTCAGAAGAAAAAAATAATCGACAAGTACATTTTATTTTCGTCCAGTCCGTTTCAAGGCTGGGGTCAGAAAAGAAACTGTGAATTATTGTTTTAGCTTTCTGGAGAGGCTCCCAAAACCTCTTAAAAATCACTAGTTTTGTTTTCGGCGAGAGCCCCCCAATGGGTTGCCCCTGCACCCCACCAGGGGGCCTCAGGCAGTCCCTGGACCCTGACCAGTTTTCAGAGGAAACTCTCCTGGACAGTTCCCCAGTCTGATATCATCTTGATCTCATTCGTTTCTGATCGTCTGAATATTTACTGCCCTTGATTATTGCTGCCAGCTTTTGGGGGGGGGGGAGGGGGACCAGCCCTTCCCTTTCCTTCCGGCCCACAGCTTTTGCAGGTGGAATGGTTCATGTCATCTGTTTTGACACTACAAGCTGCTAGCCGTTAATTAGCGTCAGTGGGCCTGGCCAATGCCCATTGTTGTAATATAGATACTTTGTCCCCTTCCTGTACGAAAGTAACGAGGACATTTTCTTTAAGTTATGGCTTCCTGCATAAAACCAGGAAACATTTTCTGTCCCACTGTGTGCAACAGAGGAGGTAGATTGTATGTACACAATGGTATGTTACACATCACATCCATTATTCAGTAATACAGTGTAGGGATGAGAAAACAAAACAATCCTTTCACATTTTTCCTCACTCTGGAAACACAGGAAATGTGGGTGACGGTTACATAAGTGCCATTTTCAGAATGATGATTTGCTGGTCTGCTACAGCAAGCTGGCAAGAACAAAAGAGTAGACCAAACCATGGCTGTGAAAAGCTAATTCTCTTTCGCTGGCTGAACTCAGTTAGCACACCCATAGTATAGCAGAAACGTTTGTTATTGTCATAGACTTTAAAAAGTTATCTTGTTGTTTTTTTCAATTTGTCTTTTGGGTATACATACTTGAAACAAAAATATCATGGTAATTTTTTTTGGTTTGGTTTGGTTTTACTCAAAAGAGAAAAAAAGTTGTTGTTGCTATTGATTTTTTTTTCTTTCTTGAGAAAAGAAACCTTTCGTGGTCAGTGTGTTCTCACACAAGAAGGTGAAAAGGATGAGATTGACATTGACAATGGGGAGGCTTTCTTTTTCAAGTGTGTGTGTGCAAACACGTGCATGTGTGTGTGTCGCACACGACTTTGTGCATGTTCTCCCACTGTAAAATGAACAGGATGGAAAGCCTTTAAGGGAAGCCTGATGGGGTTTGTTAGACTTGTAGAAGATGCATTCAGAAATTATTTATGAATTTGAAATTAATGTTTTATGAAAATATTTGTTTTATAATAAGACTTTGTGTTTAATTTCATATGAATTTTGTCTTTCCTTGTGAGTGCAGTTATATTTAGTTCTCATAGTGGAATGTGCTTGCTGTTAAGTGTTATGAGGCCCAGTTTTGTGTGTCGCAGTGTTCACAGATCAGCCCAGAAAGGGGTGAAAAGCCCTTAAAGCATTAATAATTTGTGTGTGGCGGGGAATGTTTGTGTGAGAGTGCATGTGGAAGGATGGGTTTTGTCAGTTGCAATTGTTGTTTTCTTCTTGTTGTTATTTGCGTAGTTTTTAATTATCATAAATATAACCCATCCGTATCTTTTTTCAGGCCCATGCCAATGCACAGGAGACACAGACAAACAGAGCTACTGAGGCCACCAATGCTGCCTCATGCATTGCTCTTGAAGCTGAAATAGCCATGCTCAAAGAACAGGTACAGGAGTTGAACAAATCTGGTTTTATTTGTGATTTATAAGCAAAGTTTCTTTAACTGGCATTCCCAGGTTTTACAGTCTTCTCGTTTTTGTTCATAATACTTTCGGCGTCCCAAGATTTATTTAGGGTTATAAGCTGCAAATTTATTCAATGGCTTGATCCTTGTAGCTAAAACATGATGCGCAGCTGCATTTTCAGTTTTTTCCTCTCTTAAGTGATCCTCCAGTTGTTGATATCTGTATGGTTGTTGTTTTTTTAAGTATTTGTGTTCAGTTCAAAGAAAAATAGATTATCAGCTTCAGTGTTGTTTACTTGCATACTTACTGCCCATTGCGCCATCTGGCATGTAGGGCAGCAAGGAGAAACACCACTCTTATCTGTTTTGCAGCCAGCCTCTGTGTGCTTCAGGGTCTTGAGTTCACTTTCAGCTGTTCTGCCCCATGTTCTCTTTGAACTTCCTCTTTTGTGTATACCTTGTGGTGTCCAGTGAAGGGCTGTCCAGGTGATGTTACCCTTGCTCTGTTCGCATGACACGTCCAGTCCATTTGCACTGCCTTCTCATGCTGATGGTTTCCATGTCCTCTTGATTGCACTGGGCCAGTGGTTAATTGGAGATAGTGTTGCACCGGAAGATTTTTCAGGATTCTTCAGAGGTTTTTCATGTGGAAGACTGACAATTCAGCGCTGTTGGTGATGAACAGAATGACTAGGACTAGCTGTGAATTGATGTGTGAATTCAGCACTGTTGTTTTCTAAGTGATTGACTACTCTTTCAGATTTCATGTTGGCTGTGTCTCTGTTTGAAGTGCTGACATGTTCATTGCAGTTTGCAGTGCATCTTTTCAATGTTCTTTCTTAGAATTGTTTATTAAAAAAATAAAATTGAGTGCAGTTTATATGTATCACAACCCCAAACATAAATGTAGTTGTTTGATTGTTTGATAATACTACACAATACAGTACAATACATCTTCATTAATCTGATTGGAAATTACAAATATGTACTTGATTAACTTCTTATATACCTTGTATTCAATCTTGAAGCCAAAAGTATTTGTTGTTGTATGTTTGGTATAAATGTTTTACTTACTTGTATATTTGTATTCATTTTTGAAAGCTGAAAGTGTTCGCTGAGGACTTTGAACAAGAGCGCATGGACCGCACCTCGGCACAGGCAGCACGTGACTCGGCCAAGAAAGCTGTGGAGAACCTGAGTCGCCAGAGCCATTCCCTCAGCTCACAGGTCAAGCGTCTGGAAAAGCAGGTGAGCAGGAAAAAAAGCCCTTTAACACAAGGAGTTTGAGGATGTGTCCACCACTATGCCCATGGGCCCTAACTCCCATATTCACTTGTATGTACAAGCGGACTTTTATGTGCATGACGGTTTTTATCCCACAATGTTGGCAGCCATACTCTGTTTTCAGGGGTGGGGGGGTATGCTGGGTATGTGCTTGTTTCCTTAACCCACCAAATTCTGGCATGGATTACTGGCACCAGCAGGTCTGCATGCCTGTTGACCTGGGAGATCGGAAAAATCTCTACCCTTAAACCACCAGGTGCTGTGACTGGAATTCAAACCCAGAAGCTTCAGATTGAAAGCACAAGGCTTAAAAATCACTCAGCTGTTGCACTTGTTGTCAGAAAATGTCAGTTCTGCTGTTGATTCACAAATCATATGATGGGTGGTTGATGTCATAAACTCAAACGTTTTGAGTCTTACAGGTTAATTGATTGCACACTAATAAAAGCAGGCATTTTTTGTGTAGCTGTATGGCTGGTGTGTGTTCCTTCCAGATCAAGGATCGTGATGATACCATTGCGTGGACCCTGCGTCAGAATGAGACATTCCAGCATGAAGCATCTGACTTCAAAAGGAAGGTCAATATACGTTCATATATATATATATATATGTGTGTGTGTGTGTGTGTGTGTGTGTGTGTGTATTTTATTTATCTCAAAATATGTGGTGATTAACCTGTAGAAGTAAAGAATAGAGATTTTGCAGGGTTCTTCAGCTGCAAAATCTGTTTGGATTACGGAACAAAACATGGCCATACTACAATAAAAAATAAAAATCAGAGAGGTTTCAGAGTTCCTGTACCCACCCCTGTCCTACTTCAGCAGTGTGGTCAGAATCTTTTATCTTCTTTCATCTTCACTTATGCAAGGATATGCTGATTTTTGGACACATGACTAATACTTATCATTGCTATCCCAAGTCAATCACTTTCAGTTCAGACTTCATTCATACCAAGCAGAGATGACTGAAGTTGTCTGAAAGGAACTGGATCATAATTGAGCATCATGCAACCTCAAGCATCTTTGAAGATGTTGCTTGGATTTCTATATCACCATCAAAATTATTCTGAATACAGTTACGCTGGAACAGAGTACCACATGACAGGATGTATGGTAGAATAAGATACAACCGGAAGTTCAACATAACAGGAAGTAAGATTGAATAAGGGCTAACATGTTGTTACATCTTTTTCTTTTTTTTTAAACATGTCAAGCAGCCTCAAGCCAAAATGGAGTTATTATTCTTGTAAGACATTTGTTGTGTGTGTGTGTGATCCTCTATATCTCAGGATTTTCTTTTCCTTCTGAAGGTTAGCCTATGATATGATCTTCTTAGTGTCAACAGATTTATGGAGGGACATTGGATAGTCTCCATTTAAGCGGTCAGGAGAGTGTCTCTCAGTTTGGCTGCTCCCTGGATGAGCACTTCTGTCCAGGCTGGTTGGGCATTCTGTCCTGAATAAGAACAGGCATCACCACAGAATACAAGACTGACCCAGTAGCAGTGTGGAATCTCCTTTTGTAAACTTGTGATATCGCCTGACATCGATAGCTTCAGGACAAAGGGGCACAAACGAGATAGGGATTGCCCTGTAGTGTAAGTTTCAAGGGGTCAAAGCATGCTGACTGATCCATATATTGAACACCATATCTGCTTTAAAAATTTTTTTAAATAGATTTAAGCAGATGTCTGACCTACACATAAACCCAACCTGATGGTCAGACCTTGAGAGCCTACCATTGCACTGGAGCTGCCATGGAGTAAACCTGGGTACAATAACATGTGAACAGCCTAGACATATATATAGCATTCACGCAGAATCATGTCTTCTGAGGTATTGCAGAGTATAATCACTGCAGTCGTACAAATGGTGTAATCTATTTTGATAACACCCTTTCATTGGTTTGTAACTGTTTTCTGTTCTGATGCTTAAAACGCAGTCAGCAAATCCCTGTAGTGGTGTATTCATTTCAATTTCATAAACTCAGTGAGGCATCACTGCATTCCGATAAATCCATATACACAATAGCACATCTGATAAGCAGATGCCTGACCAGTGGCATAACTCAGCAAGCATAGTCAGGCCCTGAGCACATGCGTACCTGTCAGAGTGGATTTCTTCTTCCATTTTGCCAGAGGACAGTTATGTTGCCATGGGTTCTTTTTCAGTGCACCTACTGCATGCTGCATACGGGACCTCGGTTTATCCTGTCATCCAAATGACTCAGTTTGGTTTTCCAGTCAAAGTTGGGAGAAAGGGCAAGATTGGGATTCGAGCCCAGACCCTCAAGGACTCTGTATTGGCAAATAAGCATCTTAACGTGAAGTGTTGGTCTAGTGGAGCCCATCCACCTGGGAAGCGATAAAAACTGAGCACACTGGTTCGAGTCCCACAGTCGCCAGTATTTTCTCCCCCTCCATTAGACCTTGAGTGGTGGTCTGGACACTAGTCATTAGGATGAGATGATAAACAGAGGTCCCTGTGTGCAGCATGCATTTAGCACACGTAAAAGAACCCACGGCAATAAAAGGGTTGTCCCTGGCAAAATTATTTAGAAAAATCCACTTCAAAAGGAAAACAAATAAAATTGCAGGCAGAAAAAAAAAAGCGTGGCACTTTCAGTGTAGCGTCATGCTCTCCATGTTGAGAGCAACACGAATTTCACACAGAGAAATCTGTTGTGACAAAGAGTAATACAATACAATAGAGCACAATACAATACAGTACAATAACTGTTCTCCCACCTTCCTGCTCATTGCTCACAGCTGGCAGCAGAGTGGGAAGAGAAGCAGAGCCTGCAGCGACGGTTGCTGAGTCTGGAGCAGCAGCTGCAGCAGCAAAAACCACCGCGCAACCCGTACCTGCCTTCCGGGGCGTCGCCCATGTTCCAGCCTCCTTCCCCACAGCGCTCCTCAGCACCCTACTTCAGCAGCCAGGCAGCGTCAGCCAGGACTAACATGGGCCCTGAGCTCCTCCCGGGAGCATGGACCTGCTCAATGTGTAACTCCGTCAACTACCCTGGTCGGACGGTGTGCGAGCGCTGCGGCTATGTGAACTCTCCTCCAAGTATGAAGGGTTTCTGTGTGGTGTTGTGTGTCAGTGCTGCGTGTTTTCTGATGTGTGTCGGTGTTTACACATTTGTGTTTTGTGTGTTGTGAACGTGTTTTCTGATGTGTGTCGGTGTTTACACATTTGTGTTTTGTGTGTTGGTGTTCACTCATTTCTGTTTTTTGAGTGCCGGTGTTACACGTTTCTGTTTTGTGTGTCGGTGTTACACATTTCTGTTGTGTCAGTGTCGCGCATTTCTGTTTTGTGGCGGTGTTGCACATTTCTGTTTTGTATCCATGTTACATATTCCTGTTTTTTGTCCATGTTACACATTTCTGTTTTGTGTTGGTGTTACATATTTCAGTTTTGTGTCAGTGTATTTCTGTTTGTATTGTATTACTCTTTTGTCACAAGAGTCCCCTTTGTGAAATTGGGGCTGCTCCCCCTAAGGAGACTGTATCGCTGCATTGCAGCACCACCCTTTTTTTTTTTTTTCTTTTTTCTTTCTTCTGCCTGCCTGCGTATTTGTTTTGCCAGGGTCAACAACCCTTTTGTTGCTATGGGTTCTTTGACATGCGCTGAGTGCATGCAACACACAGGTCCTCGGTTTATTGTCTCATCTGAATGACTAGCATCCAGACCAGCAGTCAGGGTCTAGTAAAGGGGGAGAAAAGTACTGCTGAGTGTGAGATTCAGTCCAGATTCTCTGGCTTCCTAGGTGGATGCATTACCACTAGGCCACCACACCACTGGTGTGTCAGTGTTTCTGTTTTGAGTCAGTGTTCAACATTACTTGGTAGGCTGGGTTTGCAAGTGTGGCATTTCTGTTGGCCATAATGGGAGTGTCTGTGTGTGGGAAGGGGAGAGGAGGGGGGTGGAGGGTAAAATGGGAAGTATGAGCTGTGGTTTCTCATCAGGTTGAGTATCCGGGATTCATGTTTGTGTTTCATTTCAAAGTGGTTTTAGTATGTTGACGTGGTTTCATGTTATAGGTATATATAGTGATTTTGGTATAATTGTGCAGGTACTGGTTGCAAAATGCTTTATTTTAGAAAGAAAAAAAATGAGAATCATTGTTATTGTTTATGAGTGTTGTAGATTTCACTACCATTTCTTCTTTTTGTAGTGAGTTTCTTTGCGGTTTTTTTTTTCTTTCTATTTTGTTTCATTTGTTACGTTTTTGTTGTAACAAGTTTATGTTTGCAGTGATTATTTGTAGAAAGAAAGTAATGTTACCACAGTGTGTGAGTGTACTGGGAGTAAGGGGGTGGGGGGTGAGGCAAAAAATGTGTGTGTGCATTTTGTGTGTGTATGCATGTGTGTGTGTGTTCTCATTTCTTTGTTCTTTTGTAGTCAACATTTAGCATTACGTTTGAATGTTTTATTGTATTAAATGATAAATATATATTGATATGTAGCTTTTGTCGGAAAAAAAAAGAAGAAAACTTTAAAAACATATGCTTATTCTTCTGAGTGTTAACACTGATGCATTGCTGATTTCAGGAAGTCACCCTGAGCAGTTTGGATTTGGCTCCAGTGACATCTATGGCTCAGAGCATGCAGTACGTGTTGTTTTCTCTTGTGGGAATTTGCTGAAGAATGTCTTTCATTGAAGATGTTGAATCTTGATACTTGGCATATTTCGTAACTTCAAGACTATTCATTATTTGTGCTACATGTTGTCTTTTAGCACATTCACACTTATACTTTTTATATTTCATAACTTTAAGACAGTTCATAATTTGCGCTGCATGTTTTTGTTTTGCACATGCACACTTATACTTTGTATATTTCATTTTACTCCATTATATGCACTATATGTTGTCTTTTAGCACATTCACACTTATACTTTGTATATTTCATAACTTTACCCTGATAATTCGCACTGTATGTTGTCTTTTACCACATTCACACTTAAATACTTTGTATGTTTCATGACTTTATCCCTTGATATGCACTAGTGATCTGTCCAGAATAAGGCAGGGATTTGGAGCCTAACATTGACTCAACATGGTGACATGGTATTGTTGCAGCACCTGATGTCTCGAGGCGGAGACCAGAACCAGGGAGGGATGTTGCCTGGCAACGGAGATCTGGTCGTGGATTCCGGACCTTGGACGCCCACCCCAAACTAACTTTTGTGAGTGGTCAGAAGTGTGCTATGTGTGGTGTTTGTCCTGGTCTGTCTGTGTGTGAATGTGTGTGTGTGTTAAAGTGTGTTTGTGTTCATCCTCTTGTGTATTTCCATGAAGGAGGAAAAGTATTTATGAGTTTCTGAGTTGCTGCTTATATAACCTACCTGACCTACAGCACACACACACACACTCACAAACACACACATGCACACACACAAAGCACGCAAAGGGCACACACAAAGGGGACACACACACACACCACACACACACACACATCCCCTCTCCTCCCCCACCCTCCATCCCTCACACAGATGAGAGGTGAACAATGAGAACCATGTTTAAAGAAGTCCTTTATCTTCTCTCTAGGTTCCCATCAGAGAGAACAGCACACATCACCAGACCCAGACACGTGACCTGCCGTGTGTCTGGCTACAAGTGCATGTGTACCATCTTGCTGCAGGACCAGTGCACATGTCACAAGAGACCAGTGAACGTCAGAGAGGAACGCCCCATGGTACTACTGCTGTAGCCATGAACCAGCACATACCAGTGTGTGTTTGTCTGAAGGGTGCACAAGCACCCAGTGTGTGTTGGTGTGAGAGGTGCATGAGCACCTGTTTGTTTGTTCCTCTGTGACGTTCACTTGCATTGCTTGGGCTGGCCAAGGGATTCTCCCACATCAGAGCTGTGGGTTTGGAGGAGGGACACAAGGCCTGATGTCTTTCTCAATCATCTGAACACCCTGAAGATACATCCATCTCCTTTTGTTTTGGGGAGGGGGGGGGGCTATTTTTACTTCTACTTTGTCATCGTCTTCTGTCATTCCTTGGGGGAGGTGTTAATTTTCTTCTCTTTTTTGTATTGCTTTTTTTGTTGCTATCTCTTAACAGCTTTGCATTCTCTTTTAAGTGATGGTGGTCTTTATTCTTCTTTTTCTTGGCGGGGAGGGGAGGGGTGGTCTTTTTTTGTTTTTTGTTTTTTCTTTTCATTTTCTGCATTTTTGGGTGTTTTCTTCTTTTTTTCTTTTTTTTTCCCAGTATCTTCAGTTTGTGTTCAAAGCGATTGGAACGACTATAAATACAGCCTGATGAAATTCTGCATTCAGGAGTATCCCACACAAGAAAACAACATCATTCATTGGTTCATTTCCTTAAACTGTCATTTCTTTGTTGCCAGTTTGGTTTTAAAACTCACGCAGTCTAAAAATATTTTCAGAAGATTGACTTGTCAGGCTTTGGACATCATCAAGATTGATCAAAAAAAGCATTGCACTCCTTTTTGTCTGTTTTTTTGTTGTTTTTTTTTAACAAAAGAAACACCAGAACTACACAACACTGTCCTCAAAAATCCTGGTACCATACATCAGTTTCTTGCATGTCATAGGCAAGGGGTTTTTTGTTTGTTTATAGGGTTGTTGTTTTTTTTGTGTGTGTGTCTGTGAATTTATTTCTGCAACATGATAGCTTTTGATTCTTTATGATAGGCTGGTGTGGTAATCTACTGATTGATCTCATACTCTGTAGGAGCGGGTGTCCATCTGAGAAAAGAGAAGATACTTTTTAGGAGCAGTTTCCTTAAAGCCCAACTGTATGTTCAACAGCACCAAAGGCAAATACTTGTGAACTGTTTAAAAACATTTTTTATAGTGCGATTGCTTCTACCAGGAAGGTGTTGCAGAGAGACGAAGTTAACGATCTGCAGCAAGCCAGGATTAGAGTCAGGCGGTGGGCGCGGAGTGTGTCTGGAACTCCCATCAATCCACTGCCGGCATGGTCTACTTGAGTGCTTGGTGTTGTGGGCTTGCAGGGCTGGCTGGACTTGTGAACTGTTTGAACAAATTGGGATTCAATGAGTGCAGATTCTTCACCAGCAGAAGATCATAAGATTATCACGGCTATCCTGCGGAACAGCAGCAGTCTGAGTTTTCTCTACCTGTCAGATTTGATATTTCTTCTTCTTTTTTTTCTTATTATTGATTGTTGTCCTGTTTTTGTTCTTCACTCACTATTTGTGGTTTAACAAATGCTCGTATCTTTCTCAATTTTGAATGTGTTGTATACTAAGTGTTAATTAGAGAGTAGATGGAAAATGCTTTTTTTCTGTGTTGACTTTGTGAACTGTGAGATTTTACAGCATCTTGTCTGGTCTTCACACCTTATCTACTGAATGAGCTGGAAAATTCCAGTCAAACCAACCTGGTTTTATGTCACACAAGTTTTCATGAGACATTTAAGGCCTTTCTTTTGTGATCGACAGTGAAGAATGCTGCTGAAGGACAGAGACTGAGATACAGCATTCAGCAGGTTTTTAGGCAAGAGATGTTTTTGTGTTCACACAACCTTTGGGTTTTTGAGGTCTTCAAAGTGTTGGCTGAGCAAAAGCTTCTGTCTTTCCCTGGAATCAACACGTGAGTTTCTGAACCACAGCCAAAAGCACACAATATATGATGGACTTTAAAAAGTCGACACAACAACTGAAGAAGAAAGATGTATTCTGGTGGGTATATTTGAAAGTGAGCAAGGTAAGGCAAAACAAGAGCACTGTTGCAGAGTAATGTCGTGATATGACAAAAGTGGACAAGAGGAAGTCCACTGGGTGAGGAGAATTTGTGGCAGACACAATATAGTGCATGAGGGTATATATATGTAACATATTGCATGATGATGCTTATGACTAACAAGTACATTTGATGAGGAATATGAGGAATATACAATGACACTCTCAGGAGTTTCAGTGACAAAGCAGGGTTTGTGACAGGTTTGCCATACACAGTACATTTGATGAGTAATCTGAAATGACACTCTCAGGAGTTTCAGAGAGCAGTGACTAAGCAGGATTTGTGACATTTTGCCATACATCGCCAAGTGTTACGTTTGATGCAGTCTGGTGTAGAGATTGACGAACAGTGTTGAAATAGGAAGAAAAAAAGTGGGGATAATTGTGAGTGCCAAGAGCATGGTGACAGTGCACAGAAAATGATTGGTCCTTGTTGATATATGCATTTTGACATAAAGTTTTACTGACTTTAAAATTTTTAAAAAGTGTACAGTAACTTTCTCTTCTACAAGGAACATATCTTCATATCAGTGCCACTTAGTGCTTCCCAGTTCTGCTCGCACACAGGAAAATAAAAGTATTAAAATCCACCAATCTACCAGGAAACAAACCTAGATATTCCAGATTAGACTGGGGATTTGTCTGGGTTGATTCCTTTGATGCACTTTCGTTTATTTCTTTGTGTCACTTTTGTTTACCAGTGTGCTAGCTGATGGGACGAGCTGACTGCCACTCTTCTAGGAGTTGAAGTTACTGTACTTCATTTTGGTTTGATACACTGATTTCAGTTAAAATCTGGCAACAACAGCAACAAAAATGGGAAGGTTGGACATGTCACTTTCCATTCTGAATCACAAGGTGACTGAAGCTGAAGAGGAGATTTGATGAATATTGAGGACACTTGAAGAGTAACAAGAATTTGCAAGAAGTTAACCAGAGCTTTCTTGACATAGCATTTGTTGTTGGAACAGTGCCAGGGTTACCTGAATGGCTTTTGGAAATGAGTCTGGTTCTTGAATATAATGGGAAGAAAAGGTTCATTGACTTTACCTTTGTCCGAGAAAAATTTCTTTTGTGGTGGAAAGAGGAGATGTAAAATACTGGGAGTTCAGATGATGTTGATCATGTAGATATTGTCTTCTGAGATATTTTACACATATTGCAGTTCTTATATTCTTTGTGTGTGTGCGCACGTGTGTGTGTGTGTTGGTTTTTTGTGGTTAATATAGATATCCTCTTTTTGTTACCATATTTTTCTGACTACAAGGCACTTTGGATTAGAAGATGCACACTCCAAATTTTGAAACAAAACTGATTTTAATAATGCTTTAAGGTGCAGCATGTCATGAGAGGCGCATCAAAAAGATAAACAAAAGTGACAAAGTTCAAAGATACAAAGTTTTATTCTTTCATCCGCTGATAATCCAGAAAATTCTGACTCCTGCGAATCACTTACAAATGTGGGAGCAGAAGTGGATTGATGGGGTGACAACAGTTTGCATCATGTTAGCACCTTCAGTGAAGTCGACGTTGACCTCATCATCAAAACTAGCTTCACATGTTGCAACATGTGCTTTTGTTGATCTGGAAGGTGTATTTTCTTTTTATAAACACAAATATCATATTTCTGGGTTTAGAGTTAGACCTCAGTATGATATTGACTCGTTACATTTTGATAGATTTTACCCATACATTAAGTGCACTGTATCAGGCACATGGGTTTTTAGGGGGGGAAAATATTGCCTCATGGTCCGTAAAATATGGTACATGTTTTCAAGAGGTGTTCTTTTTCTCTTGAGGGGATGTTTAAAAAGGTTTTTTCTTGATGTTATGTTCATAAGGGTCAGTGTTTGGGTTTTTTTCATTCACCACAATATTTATCAACACACGAACATCAACAGTCTATGGTTCTTCAGTGACTGTAGTTTTCTGTTTTACATTTACAGATACAGAATAAACAGAACAGAGACCACTACAAAGACATGCGTGATTTATAATGTGTTGATAAAGATTGCTCTTATCCATGTCATTATGATTGTATAGAATTCTGTATGTCGTTTCGTTGATAATAGCATTATACTCCTAGTGCCCTATTTCATTATGGACTTCAATGTGTCTGACAAATGCATTCAAACAAATCTTGGCGGTACAAGGAAAGCATTTGTCAGACATGATGATGGTGACAGATTATTTGTTTAACTTTATTCTCATGCTATGGGTTGATGTATTTCAGAGACTCTTTTAAGGGGAAATTTCTCTTTTGGAGAAAAAAAAGGGATATCCTTTGTATGGGTATTTCATGAAGGGATATTCAATCATTTGACTGCATTATTTCATAGATATATTTGTTGGCACATGGTGCATTGTATCTATATATGTTGACTGTCTATTTGTTTTATATGTCTGTTTTCACTTGTGTTAAAAGAAAACATTCATACTTTCATGGAACAGCAAACGTTTAGCTGGTTTCAGTTTAGGATAAAGAAGAACTTGGAGATTTGATATGTCAATTACGTTTGGTGAATACAAGAATTTTTAGAGTAATTTACTGATGTTTTATGCAGTAAGAGGTACTCTAAAAGAATCTTGGTAAAGGTTTGACATAAATAATAATCGAAGAGACATATCGAACCACGGGTTCTTCTTCAGGCAAATGAAATCAGTGAGTGACAGACAGAAAGATATAGAGTACAGTTCAGGAAAGGAAAGGGATGAGAAGGAGTTACAGAGAACACAAGAAACAGACGAGGGCGAATGTAAAGGGACAGCAAGTGTTGCTTTGTTTTGATGCAGTTCCAGAGTTTAGTGTCACATAAAGCTTGGTATTTTTCTATTTAGATTACATTTTTTGATGTATAATGCTGTGTACATTAGGAACAAGAATTATTCCTGTGTGCAGATTTGCAGTTGTTCATTGAGTTTATGGTTAAACATTTTAAGCAGAAGGCATGATTATTTTTAACAGCAAATGGTTTTGAAACAATAGCTGGCACTTGCAGACTCCAATTTTGTGTGGCATTGTGACATAGAGTTTTTGTGGAGACTTGATGCATCATGTCTAGGAAACAGTGAATGTCTTTAACAAACTTTGTGGCAGAAACTAAAAATGTGAAATATTTCTGCTTTTACATGTACTATAGTTATGTTGTTTCATCATAGATTGTGTTATTTGATTTGTATTGATGTATAAATAAAATAAAATGACCCTTTAAAAGCATATAAACAGAATGATTTAATTTTTTGGAGTCCATTTGTGATATTGAAACAAATATGCGATTTACAAAGTGTTTGTTTTTTTCGTACTGGACTCAGTTCATTTTGCAAATTATTCTTTATATTATGCAAACAGCTACTTAATTAACAGTTTTAAATGTAGCATATTTCTTTATATGCTCTTCTTAGTATGTTTTTTTATGATTGAATATCTAACCAAGTAACATGGATGAAGGATTAAGTTTCATGAATTAAAGTTATAAGAATTTATGTTTCCATCCTTTGTTGGACATGTTAAGATAATGTGCTTATGAGCAGAAGTTTCAAGAAGGTTAAGACTGGCTCTGTTTTGATGGAAACAACAGAGCCAATCATGGGTTAGAATGCATGTATGTTAGGCATGGTAAGAACATGCATTAATGAAGATTGTTTCTAAGTTTTGGAGAAGGTGAGGAGACAGATTTACATGTTAATTGTTATCCTTTCAGTTTTGGCTTGGCTTTCTTCACAGAGGATTTTGTCAGTGGTACAAAAGGATTGTTATCCTTTCAGTTTTGGCTTGGCTTTCTTCACAGAGGATTTTGTCAGTGGTACAAAAGGATATCCTTCCAAGCAGGGATATTCTATATTGAGTGTTGATGTCATTTTTCTTTCATGCAGCTGCCATGGTGTGTGCTTTTATGTTTTTTTCCGCCCCAAGTACTGCTTAATTTCTCCCATAGAATGACCTTGGTGTTCTTTTCATAAAAGGAATCAAAATGTTTCTGTCTATGAAGTTGTGTAAAAAGACAAATATTCAAGCAGTGGAAAGCAGTTTCTGTCTATGGATTTGTGGAAAAATACAAATGTTCAAGCAGTGGAAAGCAGTTGTGGTAAACTAACTAAAATTCAAAACAGCATGTGAATTATAAATTCATGCTTTTACAGTTGGCACACAATTTCAAAGTGCAACAAAATCATATTTTGGAACAAAAAATATTACCACCAAGGTCATTTGTATTAAGGCAAATGGTGTGAAGTTTTTACAAATATGATTGAATTTTCCATTACGAAGTGATAAAGTGTTCATAATAAGGAAGAAAAATGTTAATATTTGTTTCATTATCTACCTATGTATTGTTGCTTTGTATTGCAGTTATTTCAGTTGTTTTTGCTTCTACTGTTGTATTAATTTCAGTAAAACAGTGCTTTACCACAGCTGTATATATCTGTTACCTCACAGAGAGAGAGTGTGTGTGCCTCATTCTAGATTTGATGTGTGCAAACACATACAAAAACAGCTTTCTTCAATCTTTTCCCAGGGGTCAACATTAACTTCTTTCAGTTGCCCAGATGGGTTCTGTACTTTTGATAGTTAAAATAAATACACATTCAAACATGAAAGGAACAAAACAAACAAACAAACAAAAAAAGAATAGAGGTGCACTGTGGCGATGTGCTCTCTCTCTCCAGGAGGAAGTGAGGGGGGGGGGGGGTGAATAACCCAAAATTCACACAGAAAATTCTGTTGTGATAAAAAAAACCAAAAAAAACCAATACCATATCATACAAATGACAATACAAACAAAAACTGAATGATATGATGTTAGTCCTTGATCAAGGAAAGCTTTTAACCCACATTGAGCTGTCTGCAGCATTTGGTATCACATATCAGTTGTTTTTTATCACAGCATTCTCTTTGACAGATGACAGTACAGTTTAGGTATTCAGCTTTCAAGGCACGGCTCTGAACTGGTGTACGTCATAATGTTATATTTAGTAGAGTGGTGGCCTAGTGATAACACGTCTGCCTAAGAAGCAAGAGAATCAGAGGGCAATTGATCAAATCTCACACTCCCCATCATTTTCATCCCCTCTCCATGAGTGTGTGGCCTGGATGCTAGTCATTCAGATGAGATGATAAACAGAGGTCCAGTGCACAGCATGCACAAAGCAAAAGAACCCATGGCAAGAAAGGGGTTATCCCTGGCAAAATTATGTTGAAAAATGGGGAAAAAACATACAGTGTCGAAACATTATCCCCAGGAAGAGCACCCCCAATTTCACATAGAAAAATCTGTTGTGACAAAAAACATACAAACAAATACAGAACCGACAGCAGCGAAAACAGTTTCTTGAATCCAGACATACCCTGCTGTGTTGCTCCCAAGGTTTTCTGTCAGACACACTTTTCATTTTTTAAACTTTCTTTTTAAATGCACAAAAATGCAAGTAACGTTTCACATACACATCTTCTGTGCAGAATTTTACTTACACTAGTGACTATAGTATTTGGAAAGTAAATCTCAGCAGATTATAATGAAAATTAATATTGTCATCTTTATAATCATTTAATTATCAAATTATTACAAACATATGTGTATCTTGGGCATGCATGATGAAATATATCACAACTGTGTTCATTTGCACCCACAATTAATGAGTTTGAAAAATAAAATGTAGAGAAACTGAGGGTATGGTTGCACACGTGAGACTGGTGGGTTCTTTTCTTTTTTTTAATTGCATTTAACAAATATCTATACAAAGACAAATTCAGAAAACATCAAAGACATAAATGCATTTAGGATCTAAAATCAATTTTAATTATATTGGAATTGTAAAGAACATCTTCAGCTAGTGCAAGGCTGGAGGCACACACCTAATATAAAACCAATTCAATACTTGATCTGGTTCAATAAATGAAAATGCCTTCTAATACCAGTGCATTTAAGTATGCTTTATAGAGAACTGAAACCATGATGTGATATTTGTAGTTCACTGATTCCACTGAAACACTTCAGCATGAACTGACATCAAAGACATGCAAAGAAATGTGGTCACTAGTGCATCAATTAATGGAGAGAAAAAAACTACTAGCACAAAAAGTAGCAGTAAATTCCAACTTAGTCTTACTCCAGAAACCATGTTTGTGCTCAGTGGATCAACTTCTTTTCTTTTTTTCAAATACTAATAAAAAATAAATAAAAAAATCACCAACAGCAAAACATGCAAAATGCAAGCATCTTACCATACTTACTCTGTTACTGCATATGACACAAGGCAAAACAACCTTATCTCCCAGTTCAACACACCTTCACAATAAATGATAAATTCTAAGCTAGCAATATCTATGTGACTGTGTGTCTATGGGCTTTAGTGTATGTGTGGTGTCTGAGTATTGTAAAGTCACTCACTAAAATGACAAGATTAGTTTATCTATAAATCTTCTGCAACTCTGTTCAGTGTAAATTGTAATTTTTGACAATCATAATACAGATCATAAAACTGACCACTCGAAGATTGCAGTGACAGTATATATATTCATTTCTCTTCTGCATACTTTACGTTTATGGAACACCATCAGTCCATGTATATCTGTTAGTAATAATAAAATAATAATAATGGATAATTATATAGCACACTATCCATAAATCTGCTCTAGGTGCTTTACAAAAGCGCTTTTGTTAACATAAAACATTACATCAATGTTACATACACACATCAAAATGTGACTACTACACACACACACACACACACACACACACTGCATACGCAAAGTGGACCCGCCACAACTGAACTTATTGCTGAGGGAAAAGGCGAGTTTTGAGACGAGATTTAAAAGATGCGAGGGAATCAGAATGACGGAGGTTATCAGGGAGCTTGTTCCACGGCCATGTCTTTGGAGGGAAAGATTCATATTCATTACCTTCTTTTAAACTTTTTCAATATTTGGTATCCTTCTCCACTTTGTTTTACTTCATAGTTTTAGTTCATTACGTAGTAGCTTTAAAACTTTTAGTTACTCATCACTGGTTCAGTGGTTGCAAACAGCTTGGGGAAGTCACAAGATTGTGTTCATTTACCTGTGGAGGTTGGGGACAAAACTGAACTGTAATGTTGGTCTCTAAATCAGGTAACATGGGGGCAAAAAGTGATCAGTCACCTCACTTCCATTGCCAAGACCTCTAAGTCTAAGTTCCCTTTTCATAACAACTCAAATAACCCTCTCCATTCCTTATGGGAGATCCAATGGATCCCCCGTGGCCCTCACAGAAGGGTTTGTTATCTATGTTGATATGTCTGTCTTCCCAGTCAACAGAACAGAGTTATTATGTTCCTCCTTACTTGAAAAATATTTGTCATAAGTTAACTTCATAGTAAGGACAAGTGTGTGACAACTCATGAGTGAAACATGACATGAATAACGTGATGAACCACAGAAATCATAAATGTACAACAATATTCCTCTTGAACAACAAAACAAACATTGCTTATAATACCAGTATATCTCATTATCTGTTCTCAAAACCACCAAGCACAATGTAATCTTTATCACCAAACACCTCTATTTTTCTTTCGGTGGGATAAAAGACAGTCTCTTCTGCCGCTCTTTCTCTTCCTTTTTCTTCTGGGACTTCTCTTTGTCCTTCTTTTTGCCTTTCTTCTCTGACTGCTTGAGGAAGTACTCCCCTGTGGCAAGCTCTCTGTCCTCCTTCCTCTCCAGCTGAGGAGGGGGGAATGGTGTATACTCCTTCTTCTTTCTCTTGACCTTCAATGGAACCTTTCGTTTCACATTTCTGTTCTTCCACTTGGGGATGAACCGATCCCAGCTTTCATGTTTCAGAATCTGATCTTTCTCCAGCTCATGTTTGAGCATGATGATTCTGATGGTGTAGATGGGATGAATGTTCTTCATACAGTCTTCCACAATTTTACGAACTTCTTTCAGTCCTTTGTAAGGCCCCACAGCTGACACGGTTCCTCCCTGCACCAGAATGTAGCAGTTTGTGATGATCTCCATCGCCTTCAGTGTTGATCCGTCAGGGCCAATCAGGCGCTGTCGCCGTCTGATGAATCGAGCATCATTGCTCACCAAGTTCCGGATCTTGATAACATCACACGCGACACCATCCTCCAGCACTCGCAAGGCCTGCTCCAGAGGCACACTACGTGCGAGCAACTTGATGCCGTCACGAGCATTGAGGATGGCATAGGGGTCCCATGTCTTCCTTGTGGTGTAGACAGTCATTGTACCCATGGCAAGGTCAAGCTCTGCTCTCAGATTCAGTTCCCCTAATTTCTTTTTCACCACAGGCCACCTCTCCTTTAGGTATTTTTCCCGGTACTTGGGGAACATGACAGCAAACGAACTTTCAGCAAGCATGCCATGTGGGTTGTCATCCTTGGTGAACTTGGGCTCTTTCCAGCCTGCTGGCACTGTCATCCGCTGATCATCATCTTTGCTCAGTTTCTGTCTTCTCTTCTTGTTTGGTGCTGTGTCACCTGCTTGATCCCCCCCTGCCTTCCTCTTTTTCCCTCTTTTACTGTCTGCCATTGTGTCCTGCAAACAGAACCATGGAAAACATTTATCAGCATGTATCTTATTTCACACATATTTTCACCTTGCTTTCTGAGTTTCTCTGTTCACTTGGCCCTGAAGTTTTTGTTTACATTTTTTTCAACTTTATCAAATCTTCCCAGACTGAGGAAGGGAAACCACAACCCCATGCAAAAATACTGTGTAAATGAAAAATCTGTCCTCACTCCTTAAGTCACAACAATATAATGAACAAGACAGTCAATTATAACAGGTACAGAGAAAAACTACCAGACTGCCATGGAAAGACCAGCCACCAAACACTGCTGCAACAGTCACCAGCAGACTTGTCAGCATCTGTCATAGGTACATCTTCATGTACTATGGTACAATAAGCAAAAGTGACAAATTATATTTTATCTTTAAAGTAGTAGAATTAGTAAAACACTAAGCTACAAAAGAAGATAAGCTCCTTCAACATGACATAAATGAGGAATAATTGAGTGAAAATGACACATAGTCCAGTACAATCCAAAAATCAAAATTTCAAAAAAGAAGGCAAAATAGATTACCTATTAAGTATGTTTTATAACAGACTTTTCCAGACATATCTCTAGAAGTATAAGTATTAAAGTCAGAGGACACAAAACTTTCTTTTTGTGTTTTGTTTCTTTTACATTGCACTTTCACTTTCTGTATGTTTTCAGTATTTTGTCTTAAATTAGTTAATACGGCTTTCAGTTGCTAGCACAAAGAATGTGCTGTGACTTGTAGCCCAAGATCTCTCTCTCAGAGTCAACTATTAGAAATGCACACAGTAATATGATGATAGCTAGTACAGGACCAAGAGTATATATATATATATATATATATATATATATATATATATATATATATTATACATATAAAAAATATATATATGATACACATACATACATAGTCATACATACATACACACACGTACATACATAACACTGCAATACAAATATATACACATGCATTATTAATGTACGGTTACTTAGGACTTGTCCTTGATATAGTGTGTCACTGATCACCTGCTCTGGTGGCATAAAATGATAAATCATTCAAGATATGAGAAAAATCACTCAACTGTACATGACAAAAATAATAAAATAAATCAATCACTGTAGCCAGAATTTTATAGACATCATGGCACTACAAAACACACACACACACACACACACACACACACACACACACTGACACAGTGTGAGTCTCAAACACGCTTAAGATTTCAGAGATACTACACACTGATTTCCATGTTGATTTTATTCACAGTTAATTTCTTCTGACAAAAATCTGACTTTTTCCTTCAAATCAACTTAGCCCCTGAGAACTGGGGAGTCCTGGAAAATAATTATGCTTGAGGTTGTGCTGATCTGTTCAACGATCCCCTTATCAATTCTAAACTTTCCAATAAATGTCGCATTTCAAACACTGCCATGGCTTCGTACCGTCAGATTACAAAACCATTTAGTCACTAAAATGCTGACATCTTCTTACTTTCATTTCACTCATAACAATAGCTTTCTCACTCAGTTTCTCTTCTATGTGATAGCGTTCATCAGCTAACAGAATGACGATGGTGAAAGCTCGCCCCAAAACGCAACGAAAATTTATCTTGAAGTAGCTCCTGGACTTAGGGATTTTTTTAAATAAAGTTAGATTAATCTAAATACAGTGTCTAAGCAATATAAGTAATTAGAGGAAAGTAAAATTATAAAATAACTGAACACTTACCAACACGTGTGCGCTAAATCTCAACGCGGTTGCCTTCAAAACCGGAAGCAGTATGAGTTGTTTTCTCTTGATCAAGACCGGAACCACAGTTGCAGAAAAAAGCAAAATAAGTTTATAGTAGTAGTCCTAAGTAGTTGTAGCAGTAGTAGTAGGGACGGTGTCTGGTTACACCTAGACCGCGAGGTCTAATATTTGTTCCCTCTTGGTTTTGGTATTGATTGTTTTTGTGTAGGTCGGTCGTGCCTAATGGGGTTTCTACTCATCATAGCCATAAAATAGTTCTAGCTGGGACAGTTTGTCAATCAGGTTCTTGAACTCATTCACAGATTTTGCAAATTTAACTGATTGAGGTAGTGCATTCCAGGGGTTAACGACTCTGAAAAAAATGAGAATTTGCGCTTATTAGTTCTGGCATGCATTACAAACAATTTTCCTTCAGAGTTTCTAGTGATATTTACAGGTGCATAGGAAAACAAAGAGTGCAAATCAACATCATCATAACCGTGGAAAATTTTAAACATCTGTATAAGATCACCTCGTAGTCGTCTACCAGGATCTTTTCAACTTAAGTATCCTAAATTCCAGTACTCAGTTTGACGACAAAAATGCAAGTTAAAGCGATCTTACCATTATTCATATCTGTTTTGATCCTTTTTTTAGAATTTATTTTTCTTCTTAATTCATTGTGTCAGTTTATCAGGTGTCAATTTTTATCACGAATTCAACTGAATGAGCTTTTTGTCCAACCCCGCTGGGGAGCCACTTAATTCATTGTGTCATCGAATTTATCAGGTGTCAATTTTATCACGAATACAAATGAGTATATTGTCCAGCTTCGCCAGGGCGCCGGGTGTACTGTCTGCTTTTTTCATACAATGTTATAATATCCAGCGTCAACCTGGCCTCGTAGTCATCATTCGTCATCAAAACTGGTCCTATTTGTGTGACATTTCATGCCCTGCTCCCACAGTTGTCTCAGTGTCAATTCTCGCTCCACTTTCATACTTATGGTGAGTTCCTGTCACTCAGTGAAAGTCTTCAATATCGGTGCCCGGAATTCATTGGAAGGCAATAGCTTTTTTTTTTTTTTCTTTCTTTCTTTCTTTCTTTTTTTTTTTTTTTTTTATTCACTACATACATAGCAATAATGGGAGAACATTGCAGGAGAAGCGTATGGGTAAGAGAGGTAGGGGCCTCGGGGCAGACAGAAATTTAGACAAAGAAAAAAAAAGAAATTAATGAAACTATGATTTTTATCAATGGCCGGGATGGGGGAGACTTATGTACATGATGTATACAGTCACTGACATGCATACACATGCTTACACAGAGGAGGGGGTGGGGCCCGGGGCACTTAATGAGTCTTTCTGCGAACTCTCTGTAAGTCAGTTGTCTTGGGAATGCTTGTATAATGCATATTCTGTTGCGTTGTATTACTTCTTTGCCAGTCACAGCTGACAGATTTATTTCTACAGAATTGTGTCTATTGGGACAACCTTTCAGTTTTTGCCATGGGTTCTTCTGTAGGCGCTACAATGCTCTGAGTGCAGGCTGCACACAGGACCTCGGTTTATCGTCATCTCATCTGAAACAATGTTTTCCAAAGACCCTTTCTGATATGAGAAGTCGGTTTTGATGTCATCTCTGTTTTGATGACATCTCTGTTTTAACTCTCTCCATACGAACGGCGAAAGAGACGACGTTAACAGCGTTTCACCCCAGTTACCATCATCAAAATATTGCAAGCGGAAGGCTCTTATACTGAAGAGGTGAATGTTGACAAAGAATACCACAATTCTGACGACGGAAGCTAAAGGTTGGGTCATTCAGACACCCACTGGACATCCGAAGGGTCTGTGTAGAGGAGAAGAGAGGACTGGCCGCACTGAGTGAGTTAAATCGCCCTTAGTTTTAAGTTTCCTTAGATATCCTCGATGTAATGCATCAGTTTCTTTCCTGATCATTTCAGTGAGTATGTGTGTGTGTGTGTACGCGCGCGCTTGTATATGGAGTCGGATCTGCTTGTGTGGGGCTAGGTGTGGGGGTGTGAGTAGTGTGTGTGTGTGTGTGTGGAGCGGAGGGGTGTGGGGGGCATATGGTGTGTGTGTGTGTGTGTGTGCCAACGTGTGTGTGTGTGTGTGTGTGTGTGTGTGTGTGTGTGTGTGTGTGTGTGTGTGTGTGATTCTGCTTCTGTTTCAATGTCTGTACAGATGTGCTTGTGTGGGGCTACTAGTAGGTGTTGGGTGTGTGGGTGTCTTTTTTTCTTTTCTTTTTTTTTTTAGTCCAAGGCCCATGCATCCAATGTCCTCTGTATTCAAGAGCCACTGAATATCTGAATCCCTCTGTATCATAAGCCCTGAGTGTTCAATCAAAGCTACTGTGCCCAGTTAAGGTCATCTGTGTCCAGAGCTCACTATATCCAATGCCTTCTGTGTTCATGGCCTTTTGTGTCCACGGCCCCCTCTGTCGAAGACCCACTGGAGAGGTCTAATGCCGTCTGTGTCCAAGACCACCTGTGTCCCTTATCGGGCGACGGGCGCAATAGCCACGTGTTTAAAGCGTTGGACTTCAAATCTGAGGGTCTCAGGTTCGAATCTCGATAACGCGCCTGGTGCATGGGTAAAGGGTGGAGATTTTTCCGATCTCCCACGTCAACATATATATGCAGACCTGCTTGTGCCTGAACTACCCCTTTCGTGTGTATACGCACGCAGAAGATCAAATACACACGTTAAAGATCCTGTAATCCATGTCAGCGTTCGGTGGGTTATAGAAACAAGGATAAACCCAGGACTGATGCACACCCCCGAAAACGGAGTATGGGTGCCTATATGGCGGGGTAAATGAGAAAATTATTATACACGTAAAATGTTACATGTATGTCTGAGTGTGTATGTGTGCGTGCCTGAAATCTGATTGAATGACGGAGGAAACGAATGATGAGCGTCCACTGCAATGGCAGCCGTCAGTCGGCTAATGACCCTGTGTTTGTAAAGTGCTTAGAGCTTGGTCTCTGACTGAAGACAGGCGCTATAAAAGTATCCAGATCATTATCCCATATATCCAGTGTTCAAAATGTCCATGACACTCTGTGTCCAAAGTACTCTGAGGCAAAGACCCTCTGTATCTAAAGCTGTATGTGTCCAAGGCCCTGTGCATCCAAGTATATATGTGTCTCAGGCCCTTTGTGCCAAAGACACTGTGTGCACAGTGTTGTCTGTTTCCAGGCTCTGTGCTGCCAAGACTCTCTGTCTCTTCTCCCCCTGTGTCCTAAACCTTCAGTTTCTAAGGCCCTCTATATGTCTAAAATGATCCGTGGCCAAACCCCACTGTGTCCCATACCCTCTGTTTCTAAGGCCCTCTGTGTCCAAAATCATCTGTGTCCAAAACCCTGTTTCTAAAGCCCTCTGTGTTTAAGACCCTTTGTCGGTGACCAAAACCCTCAGTTTCTAATGCCCGCTGTGTTTAAGACCTTCTGTGTTTAAGACCCTTTATTGGTGACCAAAACCCTCAGTTTCTAATGCCCCCTGTTTCTAAAGCCCTTTGTGTTTAAGGCCCTCTGTGTTTAAGACCCATTGTCGGTGATCAAAACCGTCAGTTTCTAATGCCCTCTGTGTTCCAAACTCTCTGTGTCTGAGCACCTCTATGGCCAAAATCCTCCGTGTCCAAAGCCCTGTATCTGAGGCCCCACTGTGTCCAAAACCCCAAGTTCCTAAGCCCTCTGTGCCACGACCTTGTGTGTCCAAGGCCCTTTGCCCAAAGTCTCTGTTTCTGAGGCCGTTTGTATACAAAGCCCATGTGGCCAAACTCCCAGTGTGCCCAAAGCCCGCGGTGTCTCAGGTCCCCTGCATCCTGTATGACCTTTATGTCGAAGGCCGTCTGTGTCCAAAATCTTATATGTACAAAGTCCGCTGTAGCCAAGCCCAATATGTCAAAGGCACTTTGCATCCAAGGATATAGGCCCTTTGTACCCAGGATCATAATTATGTGTCCTGTACTGTATATATCCGGGCTCTCTGTGGCCGCAGTCTTCCATGTCCAAAACTCCATGTATCCACAACCCTCAGTTTTTAAGGTCCTCTGTGTTTAAAATCCTCTTTGTCCAAGACCTTCTGTGACCAAACCCTCTGTGGCCAAGGCCCTCTGCGGCCAAAACCCTCTGTTGCCAAGGCCCTCTGTAGCCAAGGCCCTCTGTGGCCAAGGTCCTAAGTGGCCAAAACCTTCTGTCGCCAAGACTGTTGCCAATGCCCTCTGTCGCCAAAACCCTCTGTTGCCAAGGCCCTCTGTGGCCAAGGCCCTAAGTGGCCAAAACCTTCTGTTGCCAAGACTGTCTGTTGCCAAGGCCCTCTGTCGCCAAAACCCCCTGTGGCCAAAACCCTCCGTAGCCAAGGTCCTCTGTGACCAAGGCCCTAAGTAGCCAAAACTCTCTGTGGCCAAAACCCTCTGTGGCCAAGGCCATCTGTGGCCAAGGCCCTCTGTGGCAAAACCCTCTGTGGCAAAACCCTCTGTGGCCAAAACTCATGACCAAGGCCATTTGTGGCCAAGACCCTCTGTGGCAAAACCCTCTGTGGCCAAAACCCTCTGTGGCCAAGGCCCTCTGTGACAAAAACCCTCTGTGGCCAAGGCCCTATGTGGCACAACCCTCTGTGGCCAAAACCCTCTGTTGCCAAGGCCCTCTGAGGCCAAAACCCTCTGTGGCCAAGGCCCTCTGTGGCTAAAACCCTCTGTGGCCAAAGCCCTCTGTGGCCAAAACCCTCAGTGGCCAAGGTACTGTGTCGGAGACCTTTTGTGTCCTTGGCTGTACCGTCTATGCCCCTGTGTCCAAGACACAAATAATATACGATGCTATGTATCCAAGGCCTTATGGAGACCCTCTTCTTTTCGCATCAAAGGTAGTTTACTGACATAGGGTTCTTTTCCTATGTTTCTGTGCTGGTTATGATAACGCATTCAACCTGAAAATACATGCACATGCCAGAGCATGCAAGAACTCGCGCAGGTGCTCATTGATACACATATATGCGATCACACCCACACCCACACCCACACACAGCGAAAAAGATAAACTCTCTCTCTCTCTCTCTCTCTCTCTCTCTCTCTCTCTCTCTCTCTCAGAAATTCACACTGAAACTGCAAGATTTTTTTTTTTTTTTTTTTTTTTTTTTTACACAAAAACGAAATGGCAATAACCCCCAACCCGAAAACTTGAAGCATTGCAACACAAATTTCGGCTGCAAACTCAAGATCGGATCAGCTGATATCAAATTACTAGTACACACACACACACACACACACACACACACACACACACACACACACACACACACACACACACACACACCAGACCGATAGCTACTCCTATTGTTGCAGAATATCACGTGAATAAACTGTACAGAGACAGGGAACGTGAGGCAAAAATCGCCTGAATCCTGTTTTTGTAATTTGCAAATCAGAAAAGCTGGCGATACACAACCCAACGACCAAATAAAGCATCTTGGCTAATACAAACAACGTGGACATGTGTAGTATCCAGTCTCACAACGTTAATTTTGTGCGTGATCCAACGACGGCATTGATAATGTCAATTTGCGTGTTTTTATCCGAGTATTCTCGAATAGAAAAGTGCAAGCATCATTCTGGTAAAATAACAATTTTTTTAAGGGAGATAACGTGCATCCAGTAGCCCCAACCCACCCTGTTACACTACCTCAGTATCTTCATTTCTTTTTCACGTGTGTCTCTGATGGATCTACCACCTAAGCTTTCCTGGCACGTATTTCTTCAGGAGTCCTTCGTAATAGTCGTGCAGACTGTCGACGTCGGGAAGATCAGGTGCCTTGGTGTACAGATCGAACTGGTTGAACTCTCTGACCCAGGTCAGCATCTCCTCATCCTTGTTGTTGCAGAGGTAGGTGTACGCGTTGCTCGTGTGCCAGGGATAGAAGGAATGAAAACGGATGATGTACAGGGCTTCTTCGGGCAGGCTGTGGGTGTTGGCCAGGAGGACACGGTACAGGTACTCGTCGTGACCCCAGGACATGTACACTTTGTCCAGGCCGCAGTTCTCCTCGTAGATGCCCAGGCGGGTGTTCAGCTTGGGGTCCTTCATGTCCGGGTTCTTGGAGAAGCTCTCCACTCCGAACACGATGCTGGGGTCGGGGCGGCATCCCACGGGGAAGGTGTCCCCCACCACGCACCACTGGGGCTCCCCCCACAGCGCCATCAGTTTGCCCACGTCGTGGATCAGCCCCGTCACCTGCAGCCACTCCTTGTCAGGGTGGTTCTTGCGGATGCCCTCGGCCGTCTGGAAGGCGTGGAAGGAGTTGGGCAGGTCGATGTCAGGGTCGCTCTCGTCCACCAGTCCGTTCAGCTTTTCCAGGGCATCCATGATGGTCAGTTCTGCATGGTCCAGCCGGCCCCAGTACTCCATGCGGCCCTTGACGAAGTCCAGGGTCTGGTTGGTGTGCATCAGATCATAGGTGTTCACTACGTGCTCCGGGACGTTGTGGATGCGGAAGTCGCGGAACTTGCTGGCGTCTCTGACCTCCGGACGGAACTCGGAAGGGTCGTTGAGGGTGAGGGGTTGAGACACTTCGGCTGCCGACATGGTGGAGGTCTGAAGTCAGCTACTAGGTCTGACGAAGTGTGGCAGGGCTCCGGGGTACGGGGTGGTTGCCACGTGTTCTGCTGCACTGGCCTGAGACAAAAAACACCAGTTGGTATGGTTATGTCGTGTTCTAATCTAGCATTGTTTTTTTTTATGTTCTTATTATTTCTGATCCGATGCTGGCGAGTCGTTGGTTTTCCTGAAATCGGTACATATCGTCGCCAGTTCTCGAGTACCTCTGTCCATATGATTCATTATTCCCAGTTGTAGGAAATATAGCTAGGCCCTACGATATATGAAAATATTCAGTCGTCTGATGAATCGATTTACACAAACATCATTTTGGTCTAACAGATAACGAACAATCAGCGGAACAGCACGACATGCAGAATCGTTTTGACAATGAAAATATAGCCACGCCCCCACCCCCACCCCCACCCCACCCCACCCTCTGTGTGTGTGTGTGTGTGTGTGTGTGTGTGTGTGTGTGTGTGTGTGTGTGTGTGTGACACACTCAGAATTCAGACCAAGTCCATTCACTCGCACCAGTTTTAGTAGCTCGCCTATCACGAACTTAAAAAGGGCAGTGGCCAGGCCCCACCAATTGATACGATCAATATACACAAGGGAAGACAGTAATAATAATAATAATAATAATGGATACTTATATAGCACACTATCCAGAAATCTGCTCTAGGTGCTTTACAAAAACGCTTTTGATAACATAAAACATTATATCTATGTTACATACACACACCAAAATGTGACCACACACACACACACGCGCGCACGCACGCACGTACGCGCACACACACACGCACGCACGCACACACACACACACACACTGCATACATACATTTTAACATACATGTGTATCTAACAGCTACCCTAACAAATACGCACACATAGGCAGGCACAAACTTACATAAACACACGCACACACAATACACATTCATATACATGCACGTAGTTGTGGACCTGCCACAATTGAACTTATTGCTGAGGGAAAAGGTGAGTTTTGAGACGAGATTTAAAAGATGCGAGGGAATCAGAGTGACGGAGGTTATCAGGGAGCTTGTTCCACGTCTTTGGCGATTGAAAAGAAAACGATCTGTGTCCATAGGTCTTACTTCTGACGTGAGGTATCCTGAGAAGTCGAGTATCAGAGGAAGAACGGAGCTGGCGAGACGGGGTATAGATATGGATGAGTTCAGAAAGATACTTGGGGCCAGATCCGTTGACTGCAGAAAAGGTCAGAGTGGATAGCTTATAGTCTATTCGATCAGAAACAGGCAACCAGTGGAGAGACTGAAGGAGAGGAGAAACATGGTCAAATTTAGAAGCTCTGCAAATGAGTCTGGCAGCGTTATTCTGAATTCGTTGGAGTCTGTCAAACAGGTATTTGGGAAGTAATGAAAGATAAAACAAAACTTTACTTAAAAAAACAAATGATACAGAAAGCAGCTGAACATATAACAATTAAACAAAGAACAAAACAAATAAGGAATACCGATATAGGCCAAAGCATGCTGTCGTTACGCTCAACAGTAATGGAGATTTATACCTACCAGTCGGTTTTATGGCTTGCTGATGGGTAGTGCAAGCAGCAGGGATTCAAATCATATGCTTTTATCTTATCAAGACCCATCTAAAGAATGAAAGAAATACACGGATCGGTTTCTTGTTCAGTACTGCTTGTCTCTTTCCCTGGGTGTATGTGTGAATGTGTGTCTTCATATTTTACATTTATTCGCTTATTTATCACCATTGTTGTCTTTTTTTTTCTTTTTTATTATTATCATTTTATTAGTATTACTATTATTATTACTACTACCTTTTTCTATATTATAATTATTATTCATTTATTTATTTATTTATGTAAGCTTATCTATTATTTATTCCCCCGTTTTTTGTGGGGGGGTTTTTGTGTGTGTTTTTTTGGGGGGTTTGGGGGTTTTTTGGGGGGTTTTTTTCTCTCAAGGCCTGACTAAGCGCGTTGGGTTACGCTGCTGGTCAGGCATCTGCATGGCAGATGTGGTGTAGCGTATATGGTTTGTCCGAACGCAGTGACGCCTCCTTGAGCTACTGAAACTGAAACTGAATTTTTCCCTGGCTCAAATAACAGAAAGGAAGAAAGGGACGGCCCGGGGGTGGAGTAAATGGAAAGACTGGGCTACTGGGGAACGTAGACTATTGTTCAGTTATATAAAGGAAATAATCAGAGAATCCATCGTCGGGGATCTGAATGCCACCACTGAGAGCCCTGTCAATACTTTCAACTCCTGAGCACCGTCACTTCCCCCAAAACTCACCACTGTCATTAATTTTGATCAACACACTCCAGTCCAACACACAGCGCACAAAGAACAGGCACATGACGCGAGGGGAAAAAGCGATCAATTGTGTCACTGTTGTGTGCATGTGTGTGTGTGTATATGTGTGTGTGTGTGTGTGTGTCCGTCCCTTTCACACGCATCCCTTGTTCGTTTGCAAAGCAGACTTTGAACACGAACGGAAACTCGGTGGGCCCTGCTGTGAACCCAACCGAACCAGGGCAGCCAGTCTGTGTTGCACGGCCGCTAAATTCTACTCATTCAAGTGGAAACAGGTGTGTATTTCAATACAAAGCAACGCTGATAGGTGGCAGTATAGTACAAGACTCGGAGAGAGAGAGCACTATTGCTTTTCAGATCGATCGCATTAAACATTAGTCAAACTTACCGAGAGTCACTGAAGCTGAAAGGACAGCTGACCGACCTCACTTCTTGACGCTCACGGCAGACCAACAGCAGGGGCCCGCTGCAGACGACCAGACCAGGTGCAGAGGAGACGAGCTTGCTTTGCACTGCTGCACGCTTAGGGGCTCGAGGCTGTTTTAAATCGCTTGGGACGAGGGTGGCCTTGAAGATCTCGGTCTGGTGTTGAGGCTGTTTTTTTCCCCACAACCGGTTCAGTCTGGTTGAATCTACTTCAGGTCGGGGTCACTGACGAAGACTGAGAAGAAGAAGAAGAAGAACCGTATTCTACGAAGTGATTACGTTTTGAGGACATCGTCAACAAGCACTTGAAGCAGCTTGGTAGTATATAGTGTCAAAAAGCAGATCGTACCTCCCTCCTCTCTACCTTCCCTCCCTACCCTCCCCCGCCATCTCCTCTGCCCCCCCCCCACCCCCTCCCCCCTCATGCCCGCTCCCCCGCCCCTCCCACCCATCCTCGACATGATCTCCCTTCTCCTTGACTGATCCTCCTCCCTCCCCCTCCCTCCCTCAACCTCCCGGCGCCTATGAATTTGTCTTTGAGAAACTGATTGGCTTACTATCCGATTTTCTGGAAAAGAAGGATCTTTGGGACGGAGACTGATTTGCTGAATCAATACAGTACTGCTGTCAATGAGTTGGTTTCCGATACACAACCGATTATGTGACAACTGATGAGATAGCCAGAGAAAGCAAGCAAGCAAGCAAGCGCGTGCGTGCGTGTGTCAGTGTGTGTGTGTCAGTGTGTGTGTGTGTGTGTGTGTGTGTGTGCCGGCCGTGTGTCGGTGTCTGTGTATATGTGTGCGTGTTGGTATCTGTGTGTCTGTCGGTGTGTATCGGTGTCACAGTGAGTGTGTATCTGTGTCCGCTGTGTGTGTGACAGCTGCTGCCCCATGCCCTCAGCAGCTGGGAACTGTCGGACGAGTTTTTTTCCACATCATTTGTGCCTTGGGGGAGGATGTTCAGATACTGACCTATGCAGTTTAGCGGTCAGGTGACAGTATGTAGCGACGGCCATGTGCGTGCGAGTGCATATGTGTGTGTGTGTGTGTGTGCGCGCGCGCGCGCGCGCGCGTCTGTGTGTGTGTGTGTGTTCTAACTGTCAGGCCTCTGGCCTATAACAACAGGAGTCACAGTATAATGTAGCATGCAACGTGAGAGAGAGAGAGAGAGAGAGAGAGAGAGAGAGATGCAAAATTCTACAGTATCCATGCAAAAACATAAACACTGTTCAGTGTTCAACTTGCAAACCCTCAGTCGTGTTTGGCACGTCCAAAGAATAAATTAGGTAAAGGAATCCGCCGTTGACAGCAACCGACTTACGAGTGTGTGACTGAGACTTGATAAATCCGAACAGAAAATATGTCTGCAGAAAATAATTTTGACGCCTATGTGTCGCGATAATTGACTGCGGTAAGCCCGTGACTGGAGTCGACGAGATTATCTGCACAATCACATGTGTTGCAGCTTGTGTGAAACAGGATCAAGTAGAGGTAAATTGAACACGTCACCAGTGACGCAATGAACCTGTGTGGGGGGCCGACTGGTTGGCGAGTGTTGCACATGATCAAGTTCGTTTTGCTGTCTTGACAGTCACATGACCCCCAGTCTGTGTGAGCAGGAGGCGGGGAGTAGATTCACTTTCGGGACTGTTCATTGTCACATAAATTTGGTTGTCCACGCAGTGCATTTGATTGTAATCTTCAACTATTACACCATGTGATTGTACTGAAGCTCATCTGTCCTTGGTCTGATATGCACCGTACAACCACTGTGCATTATAGTAGTAGTAGTCAGTAGCAGCAGAAACAACAACAGCAGCAACAGTAGTAGTAGTACTGAGTAGTAGCAGTTGTTGTTGTTGTCGTAGTTCTCAGTAATAGTACTAGTAGAAGCAGCAGCAGTAGTAGTTGTTGTCGTAGTTCTAATGGCACAAGTAGAAGCGGCAGCAGTTGAAGCCGTAGTCTTCAGTTTGATGGTGTCTTTTCACTGAAACATGTTATCAGACGAAACGAAAAGAAACAGTGACATGAAAGAGATAAATGAAAAGATGTGCAAGAGAGTATCAGTGTTGTCAGTGCTGTATGCAGGTGCACTGACGACTGCGCAGATAGTACTAGGAGGTATCTAAAGCAAACACCTGTGTCAGTGTGTGTGTGTGTGTGTGTGTGACAGACACAGACACGGATGTGTGTGTTCGTTCGTTCGTTCTTTACTTAAGCGTCTTTTTACTATCAGTGATATTAGACGATGTGTGTGTGTGTGTGTGTGTGTGTGTGTGTGTGTGTGTGTGTGACAGACACTGATGTGTGTTTGTGTGTGTGTGTGTGTGTGTGACAGACACGGATGTGTGTGTGTGTGTGTGTGTGTGACAGACACGGATGTGTGTGTGTGTGTGTGTGTGTGTGGGAAAAAGGAAACAACCCTATTTGTCACAGTCTGTGTACACAGTTATACCTGAAAACAAATTCGTCACAGCTTGGTCGATACAGTTAACCCCTAAAGTCAAGTCACGAAACTGCCTGACCGAATAAGCTGCACATGTCCAGATTTAGAATTCGAACAATCGAAACGTTCGTGGCTTGTCTTAATCTTCATGGAACAGAGGTGAAAGTTGTCACGATGGCAAAGCAGCCTGTACATCTATTCCAGTTGTTTATGGTAAACGAAGTGTTTGTGTGTGTGCATGCGCATATATACATTGTGTGTGTGTGTGTGTGTGTGTGTGTGTGTGTGTGTGTGTGTGCATTGAATAATTGTTGATAACTATAGGCAGCCAGAGTGTCGTCAGCCCGAGTCTTCTTGTTGCTCAAGACAAAGGCAGTATCTGAGACAAGGTCAGAACAATGTTAATTTTGAACTGTGTGTGCCTACATTCGTTTGTTCGTTGTTGAGAGAAAGAGAGAGACACTGAGTCGAACAGACAGACAGACAGAGAACGAACGAATGAACGTTTTCTTTTTTAATTCAGTATAGGCCGTAGTAGCTCCCCACTGATGAAGGAGATGCAGTGAACACACATTACAATTCAAGCTGTCGCATTTCAGGTCAATATCCGATAAACTTTAACTACAAATTTAGAAACACATAATATTAACTACATTTTCAACTGCGGATTTTGATTGCTTTGTACAGCCGGGTAAATAACAAAATCTTTTTACAGTGATTTCCCAGAAACACATATTATTTATATTTTAAACTGCGGATTTTGATTGCTTTGTACAGGTAAATAACAAAATCTTTTTACAGTGATTTCCTTGATGACATAGTAGGGAAATGGAAACAGAGACAGTGGTTGTCCATGATAATTATCATTGTAGAATTTATTGATGCCCAAGATCGTTCAAGGCAGGGTAACATGGCATAAAATGAAATTCATTTTGTTAACACATTTGCACAAACGACAAATATAATCGTAAGTCATTAAATTTTCTATAACAATGACGATGAAGAGGAGAGAGATCGTTTAATATAATACTAGGCCTTTCTGTCTTCATTGATAGACAAATCGGAACTGAATGCATAGAAACGAACTGCCCAGAAAATCCAAATCGATCGCTATCTTGAACATGATATGACCATCATGTGCGTGTCATCTGCAATCGGTTATTCTGGTTCGAAATGTACGAATGAATCCATCTATATTTCCTGCTCCCTGCTATGAACCATGCGTAAGCAGATCCCATTTCGTTTAACTAATTCTCACCTTCGATACCCATTTTCTGACAGTGAGAGACTCCGGAGAGAAACGGACATACAGACAAACAGACAGACAGAAATAGAACGAAATCGAGAGAGTCGAAAAAACCGACTACATATCCATACACGAGAGGGCGACACTGTCCACTTGCACATGTATGTCACAAGGATCACGTGTTAACTGGACAGAAATACCCGCCCACACGTGATCGTTCGCGTTTATATATGCGTTCCCGTTTGACAAAGCC